>NW_019252302.1:4900-8774 GCF_002742605.1 Olea europaea var. sylvestris | reverse complement strand
CAATACCAAACATATCACATAAGCATGCCTCACATGCCTCGGTGCCCTAGTAGTGGTCAATAAAATATTTATAATGAAACTCACTTTGAAATCATGTTTTGCATGCAGGATTTTCAACCATGTCACATGTCGTGCATGCATATGAAAATGCTCATAAATGAAGTATTTAATGAAAATTGATGTCAATAGGTTACACAACCTCATACTCAATGATCGTAACCACCATATGATGTGCTATAAGCCTCCTATCAAAGTTATGTAGATATTTCAACATTACTATGTCACATATACTAGGTTCTTGCATCGTAGTTGCAAATGGATTTTCACTTACCTTTCACCTTTATGTGTGCAAGCTTCTATGGAGATTAGATCAATATCATTTTTCACTCGAAGTCAAAAAATCACCTATATTACCATTTAATATTAAAGAGAATCCTCAATTGAATAACCTTAACGCACAAAATCCCAAAATATATCCATTCTCGCCAAAATAATTTAGACGGAATCATCATTTCAAATTACCGATGGCCTTACAAACTTATCCCATAAATCTCGCTATTTCTCGAGTCAAATTATGAACATCAACGTCATCTAATTGTTGTTGACAACCTAGTACCCTTAGAATCTATTTTCTAGGCCCAAGAGATGATTAATGTACATGTGAAGGCTGAAATCATATTAAATACAAAATTTGACAGAATCTGTTTTCAGATTTCCCTTACTGTCCAATTATTTTTCCGATTCCTTTTCAACCCCTTATCTATATCAAATGACTCCGAATTTTTACCACATTTCTATAACATGTATATGAAGGTAATCATGCTCTAAAGTCATGACAAATAAAGTGTTCTCAGCCTCAAAATAGTCCATTTCCACAGCACTAAAATCAGACGGTTTTCCATTATGACAGTTTTCGGTTTCTATTTTATTAGAATGTTACCAATCGGATTTCAAGCTATTAGAAGGCCATTTATATCCTTATAACTATCATTTAAAAACATTCATTTACATAGATACAAGTTATATCTTAAGTATTATCCAAAATCAAAGTTTAGACCATCCAAATTCATCAATCAGCGCATCTCTATTTTTGTTGGTTTCTTTCAGGTTCTTGTACTTGATTACCCCTCTTTTTGCCATCATAAAATCATCAACAACCCTTCTAATTAATCTCAAATAAGTTTAGAGTTTTAGCATACTATAAAATTGTTGGAATTTTATGCGCAATATTATAGAGATGAAAACATAAATCAACACAAGAATTTTACGTGGTTCGGTGATGTGCCTACGTCCACGAGAGCGAAGCGAAGATTTCTTTATTCAGTTGTGAAAAATAGGGTTACAACATATTATTTATACTAACTCTAGCCCGGGCCCATATAAAACTTTAAGACCCGTACAGAAAATACCCCTGTACCGTACCGCGGGGGCGTTCCCCCGCACCCTCAATCCATTCAACGTCCCTAACAACCAGACAGTGAATTAAACCCGTGCAAGGCCGATGCCATCGCTTCGCTCCGTTCCGTTCGATGCGCTCCGCTCCGCTCCTCTCACTCCACTCCGCTCTGCGCCGACATCGGCCCATTTGATCCAGGGCCTGTGTTCCACTCTATATGAGTCACATGCACAACAAAAATACCCAAAACGACTAAAGAAAAACTTCAAAACCGTGACTCTAACTAACCTTTACAAACTGCAATCCCAGCTTCTTACTTTTCTATCTCTCTTTGCTTCCTTTGCTCTCCCTTTCACTTGGGGATATATTTGGAGGTTTAGATGTCTTATCCAAGAGATGTATTAGTAGCCTCAAGGGTTGGAGTCATGAATGATGCTTAAGGATGAAGAAAAGTGTAATTAAAAGACAAGTATCATCAAAGCATGAGCTGTCCAAGCTGGAGGTGGATTCATGCAGCAAACTTTGACCTTTCCCTTACCTTATATAGAGGCATATGTGTCTCATAAGATGTATATCTATCCAATATAAAGCGATAATGATTTAGGAGACGTGCTGGAAGTCTTAAGGCTGAAGGAATTAAATGTTAGATTGACAAGTTTTCACAAGGTAAATAGGAGGTGTCTCCGTTGCAGCAACATTTGACTTTCTTACTATTATCTTTGGATCCATTTATGATATAATATATATATATATATATATATATATATATATTCATCCTATATTCAGTTCTTAGGGAGTATGACACGAAATTGATGCCTTAAGCCCAAAGTCATGTCCCAAATATGTCAATTACCTATCTAGGGTTTAACGTGACCTCGAACAACCGAATAGAAAGCTTGAACTTTTGTCGATACTAATTTCCGACCTTTTCGATTTCCATTACTTACCAAGCTAATCTTCAACATCTAGTTAACCTAATTTTCTATCATAACTCAATGTGAAATTCACTACTTAGGTCAAGGATTCAAAGATCATCACTATATAAAGATTTTAAAGCCTCGATGATCAAACACATGTTTTAATAGAAAGTAATTAGAAAATTGATGCAAATGACAATGTAATTAGCATGGAATGTATGAATCATATTGTCCAAATGTAGAACGTGAAGTTCGGGATATTACAGGACCATAGAAGATTGAAGAATTTAAGATAAAATTCGAAGGCTGTTGGCCAATGGTGGGAGGTTGCAACCCGTGGTTGATAATGCCTAGGTGGAATGGTTAGTGCACATATGTACATTGGTAGTTTGGCATCATCTTAGCGTCGCGTCACGCAAAAGTGACGTAGTGGCATAAAGAATAGTACCTGCAGCAATGAAAATAATACTAGGAATAATGAGAGTACTAGTAATGAGGTTTGAAATTTGTTAAAGAGGAAATTTATGAGATTAGTGATTCGTTAAAGAGGAAACTAGAGGCATTTAATAGAGATGTAGGGGAAAAAACAACGTTTGAAAATTCCTTAAATTAGAAAGTTGGAATAGGAAGAACAAGTAGCATTTCTTTTAATAGCTTTATCATGTGGCTTTGTTTATGCCTAGAGTTGCATTTGCACCTATAAGAAAGAAAAATGCTATTATTTTGTTTGAATTTAACAATTTTAAATGATAAATGGATAAAAGTCAACATTGAGCCCCATAGCCTGTCAAAATTATCATTGAACCTTCTTTTCTCTTAGGGTTGTTGGTGTTAGGAAAAATGCAAAAGGAAATTAAAATACTGCTGAAATTATAAAATATTGGATAGAAACATTTTCTATAAACATAGTAACAATAAAAGACGGGAAATATGGTTGTTAATTTAGTAGGGATAAGGAACAAAGACCTGTATTGCACACAACTTCCTTAAAACGGATTCGCTCTCAAGTGTGGTGCAAAAGAATGGATGGTCTTTGTCTCTCAAAATAAAATTATTGAAAACAAAGACTAGCACCTCATCACTACTTTGGGGCCACTAAGAATGTTTGAACTTCTATTACGAAGCTAGAACAAAAGACATTAGGGAGAAAATACCAATTCAAATTGAATGGATTCAAAATAATGTTACTGCCTAGCTAGGGGTTATAAATTTTAGAGAATCCATACATCCCTTATCAGTGTATGAACAGCTATCTCTCAAGCACAGGTTTAGGTTCGACTTCAATGGGAAAAGAAAATGGAATGCCAACAGGTGTCTATTATTGAATTCACCCGACCTGATAGTACCCATTTTGGGAACGTCCAGTGCCAAAGTCACTGAATGGGTAAGTCGCCAATCCCTGGACTATGTAACTAGCTGGGTTACAGGCGGGCATTTTACCAGAGGTTTCTAATTGTCTTTTTTACCCCATATTGTAAAGTGGATCTCGAAAGATATGAAAAATCTCCCTCCAAGCCTTACATACGACTTTCATCAAATACGGCTCGAGTTGGACATCCAA
>NW_019252302.1:0-2773 GCF_002742605.1 Olea europaea var. sylvestris | reverse complement strand
AAGATATGATCGATAATTGAGATTAACACTTATCCATATTTCGTAGTTGATCAGATCATATTGACCAATGGATTATAGTTTCAAGGTAATCAAACAAGTTTGATTTTGCTATACCACGTGAAATTTCTCGTCACATATATTGCCCTGACAAATTGTTAGGTATCAATCTGGAATGACGAATGTGAATTGACGATAAATTAAAAAAGATTCTTTCATTTATCAATTTGATTATATCAAAATAATAATTCACGTCGTTAGGTATCGTGATTAGAAATCTAATGGGTCACACACAAAAGGAAAACTAGAAAATTGTGATTTACCAATTGATTATTCAACAAGGGTTGGATAAATTAAATAATTAGGATGCTTATTAATCGGCCTGAAATAATTAATTGGATTAATTAATTCATGGACCGAATTTAATTAAATGGGTTAATTAAATATTGGATCGGGTTAGGAGACGGGCCAGGCCCGTTTGGGCTTATATAAATAAGCAGGTAAGGTTTTGAAATTAGCAAGATTTTCATTCATCTTGCTAGCACAAGAAAAAAAATCCCGGTTCTCTCAAAATCTTTTTCTCTATGTGAATTTCTATTGGAGGCTGGATAATTGGACAGTTGTGAGTGGTAGATCAAGATTGTTGGAACAAAAGAATAACAAAGTAGTTTGCAGAATCAAAAAAAGGTACAATTTCTATCCAAACACTAAGCATATCTTTGGTGGGAATTGAAATTTGTTTACTTTTTGCTGTGCATGATTAAGTAAATTCCCAACAGTGGTATCAGAGTCAAATTTGTGTTTGTTAGAAATTGTTTTGCATGTGATGTTATCAAAGGTGGAATTTGATAATTGTTTTGCATGATGTTCTTGAATCTAGCAATTGTAAAACTAATTTCATCGTCAAAATCTTGTTTTGAAAGGAAAAAAAAAGGTATAGAAGGCGGGCAGTTGCGTGCAGCACAACGGCGTCTACCGCACTTCTATAGCAACATGTGATGCTATACAATAGCAATTCCAAAGCATTACTGATGCGACAAGAGTAGGCTACTATCATGGGTCGTCTCTACAGCACTAGCTTTACCAAGAAATGAGAAGAAACTTCTAGGGTTTTCTCAAATCGAGTGAATTGATTGGAGGCGGAGGCTCAGATAGTAATTTGTTAAATTATGGGGCCCTTTTTACAATTATGAGAAGGGTCAATTTGTAAATTTTTAAATGGAGGGCTAGTCATGCAATTTTCGAAATTGAAGGACTTGCTATTAATTTCAAAACTTGGGTCAAAATGCAATTTTCAAAAGTGTCTTGAATTTGAACTTTAAAATGATTTTAAATGGGTTTGACCTATATTTTAATTTTGACCCAAATTAAAATTTTACGACATTTTTATGTTTTCATTAAAATTGGATTTTAACTTAAATATTAAAATTGGACGCTAAATTGAATTTTATTGTATTTAGAAATTTTATCCTAAATTAAAATGTTAATTCAATTTAAATTAGAGTTGGACTCAAATTTAGTATTTAATTAAAATTTGATTTTAATTAATTATTGAATTAGAGTTGGACTGTAATTTGATAATTAATTAAAATTTGATTTTAATTAAATTATTTTGCCTTAAAATTTTGGAATTAGACCTGAACTCTAATTTGGTATTTAATTAAAATTTGATTTTAATGAAATAAGTACGCCCTAAATCTTGTAATTAGAGTTGGACTCCAATTTTGATATTTAATTAAAATTTGATTTTGATTAAATTCAACCGCCTTAAATTTTGAAATTAGAATTGGACTCTAATTCAGTATTTAATTAAAATCAATTTTTAATTAAATATATTCGCTAATTAAATTAACTAATTAATATGATTAATTTAATATTTAATTGCTCAAATCCATTTGTCCAAAATAGTTTATATTTGCATATAATATTAGATATTATATATATGTGAATTGATGTGATGAATGTCTTATTAGTGGATGATTATGGGCTCGACTATGTGGATGTGTTGAATGATTGATTTTTATTCTTGTTATTATTGTGGGTTTGTGAGTCCAATTTTATTTAGGCCACATGCAAACTAGTATATGATACAAATTGTAGCTGGACTAATTGAAGACTCAAGAGAAAGGAGGAAACCATGGAGATGTTGCATTGATACTAATTCAATGCAATACCCCTATGAATTGATCAATTAGTCTTTCTTTTGGCTCAAGAAGACTAGATAGAATAAGCCCATAACGATAATTCTAAGTGTACATAATTTGGTTAACCAAACGGTTTACCTACTTTCACAAGCACGTGGACACCGGGTGAATAAAATAATCCTAACATGTGGTCCCCACACCCCTATTGTGAGTGTTTGTAAAGCATTAGGTAAAAAAAATTAGGTACATCTAGCATGGTTCAAGTCCATAATCATCCGTACTATTACATGTATGTTTATTTGCATGTTTGATGCATAATTAAATATATACACCTATATAAATAATTAAATTGATGAGACCTTTGCATGATAAAAACCCTCATTGAAATATTAAGTCAGATTTATATTCGTCTTCGATCATTATAGTAAAAAATCAGAGTCTCAAATCTCTGACCTTGTTGAGTACACTCAATGCTGGTCTATTAGGGATATGTTTGACACTATGAAATATAAAATATTTCTGAATGATGGGCCCGACTTAATGATCTGAAAATTGTATGGAGTTACAATTGATAATAATATCTTCTTAAATGTTTTATTAAGACTTGTTGAGTACACTCAAGGTCTTAGTAT
>NW_019252301.1:0-1249 GCF_002742605.1 Olea europaea var. sylvestris | reverse complement strand
GCCGGGGGCAATTTTGTCATTTTTCTCGACTGTGTCGGAATTGGCTGAAATTTGGCATTTTGATCAGAAACAAAAATCGCGCCGGGGGCAATTTCGTCATTTTTCTCGATTGTGTCGGAATTGGCTGAAATTTGACAAATTGATCTGAAATAAAAATCGCGCCGGGGGCAATTTCGTCATTTTTCTCGACTGTGTCGGAATGGGCTCAAATTTGACTTGTTGATCGGAAACAAAATTCGCGCCGGGATTTAATTTCGTCATTTTTCACGACTGTGTCGAAATTGGCTAAAATTTGATTGGTTGATCGGAAACAAAAATCGCGCCGGGTGTAATTTCATCATTTTTCGCGACAGTGTCGGAATTGACTGAAATTTGACTTGTTGATCGGAAACAAAAACCGCGTCGGGGGCAATTTCGTCATTTTTCTTGAGAGTGTCGGAATTGGCAGAAATTTGGCAGTTTAATCTGAAAGAAAAATCCTGCCAGGGGCAATTTCGTCATTTTTCTCGACTGTGTCGGATTGGGCTCAAATTTGACAGGTTGATCGAAAACAAAAATCGCGTCGGGGGCAATTTCGTCATTTTTCTCGACTGTGTCGAAATTGGCCAAAATTTGACGGGTCGATCGGAAACAAAAATCGCGCCGGGGGCAATTTCGTCATTTTTCTCGACTGTGTCGGAATGTGCTCAAATTTTTCCGGTTGATCGGGAACAAAAATAGCGCCAGGGGTAATTTCGTCATTTTTCGCGACTTTGCCGGAATTGGCTAAAATTTGACTGTTTGATCGGAAACAAAAATTGCGCCGGGGTTAATTTCGTCATTTTTCTCGACTGGGTCGGAATTGGCTGATATTTGGCAGTTTGATCGGAAATAAAAATCGCGCCTGCGGCAATTTCGTCATTTTCTCGACTGTGTCGGAATGGGCAAAAATTTGACAGGTTTATCGGGAACAAAAATAGCGCCGGGTGTAATTTCGTCTTTTTCACGACTGTGTCGGAATTGACAAAAATTTGACTTGTTGATCGGAAACAAAAACCTCGCCGGGGGCAATTTTGTCATTTTTCTCGACTGTGTCGGAATTGGCTGAAATTTGGCAGTTTGATCAGAAATAAAAATCGCGCCGGGAGCAATTTCGTCATTTTTATGGATTGTGTCGGAATTGGCTAAAATTTGACAGATTGATTTGAAATAAAAATCGCGCCAGAGGCAATTTCGTCATTTTTCGCGACTGTGTCGGAATGGGCTCAAA
>NW_019252300.1:0-1249 GCF_002742605.1 Olea europaea var. sylvestris | reverse complement strand
TTGTAATAGATGGTCCTACTAGTTACAACGTGCTCCTAGGAAGGGATTGGATACACGGAAGTCACTGTATACCCTCGTCGCTCTATCAATGCCTGATTTTTTGGAATGACAAAGGCAAAGCAGAGGTGGTACAGGCCGATCATAGGCCTTTTGTCGCAGAAACAAACTCGATGGAAAAGTTCATGTACGAAGGAAACTATGGACCTGTCAGAGTGATACAAGAAGGGGAAGAAACTCAGGTTGTCGTGCAAAGCGAAGAACCACTCTCAGTGGACGCACTCACTGAGATATTCAAACAGATCAGGCCAAATATAGTGGTCCTGGAAGAGCCAGTGATTGGCAAAAGAATAATCAAGGAATCTTGAATGGATTCTGAGTTGCAAAAGCAAATGACCGATATTCAGGCCTTCAAAGCGAGACTGATGGCTTTCAATAAGGAATGCAATGACAAAGCGAAGGAAGAGACTGCCCTAAAAGCGCTGAAGGACAAGTTGGCAGTATTCGAGTTAGAGCAAAGCCTTAGCCGAGAAGTCAACAAGGTGGACTGTTTGGAAGAGGAAGTACTTACAAAAGAACCGGACGATGAAGTGATGTGGATTGCCAAACCTGGATACGCTCAAGCGCAAGACCCTCTGATCAAAGTAAATATTGGCGATGAAGGAGAAGATCACCCAACGTTCATCAGCCAGATGCTCGACCAAGAGGTCAGTAACAAATTAATCGCTTTGTTAAAAGAGTACAAAGATTGTTTTGCTTGGAAATATGAACAAATGCCTGGTTTAGATAGAGACTTAGTGGAACATAGATTACCAACTAAGCCTAATTTTAAACCTCATAGGCAACCTCCTAGGCGTTTTGCTCCTAATGTACTCCCTGAAATTAAGAAAAAGATAGAGCGATTATTGAAAGCAGGTTTTATAAGAACAGCCAAATATGTTGAATGGTTGTCGAATATTGTACCAATACTAAAAAAGAATGGTAAACTAAGGGTGTGTATAGATTTTAGAAATTTAAACATAGCTACACCCAAAGATGAATATCCAATGCCCACGGTGGATTCTTTAGTAGATTCAACTGCCGGACATGTCATGTATTCTTTCATAGATGGGTATTCAGGATACAATCAAATAAATATAGCTGAAGAAGACATACACAAAACTGCCTTCAGATGCCCTGGGTCTCTAGGATGTTTTGAATGGGTGGTTATGCCTTTCAGCCTAAAAAATGCAGGGGCAACTTATCAAAGGGC
>NW_019252299.1:0-1249 GCF_002742605.1 Olea europaea var. sylvestris | reverse complement strand
ACTATCATATCCATGGTGGTATAAATATAGTTCTTTGCTCCACACTGGTGTCCAGTACCATCTTTTTTGGCCACGATGAACTTATCTGTTTCAAATTTCTATATGTCATTTGACAATTTATACCTCTTTCTACAGGCTGGTCTTCCTCCTGGCGTTCTGAACGTGGTTTCTGGCTTTGGTCCTACAGCTGGTGCAGCTCTTTGCAGTCATATGCATGTGGACAAGGTAATGTGAAACATACACTGATCATTTCTGTCTTTAAAACAGCACCTTAAGCTTTTTCTATTTTTAGTTTTGATGCTTAGTTCCCGTGGGTTAGTTGTTGTCATAAAAACGACAGCTTACATATTATTCGGAATGATCGTACTAATAATGGTAAATCCAAATGTAGCCAACCTTTTGTTGGGAATAGGGGATGCTTAGCACCTTTTCCCCTACATAAATACATCTTCTAAATTCTTGCTGCAAAGACAGAAAGATGGAGTTACCAAATCAAAACCCCCCTTTTCCAACTAATTCAAATTTCAAATGAAATCGGACGCCCCTGCACACCCTTTTCTAAGAAGTAGGCAGCTATGCAATTTTATGTCTTTCTTAGATTATACTGTGTAAACTCAATGAAGTCATCTACCTCGTTGACTTAAAGGCCGAACATGCTACAATCAACACATTTAGAACCTCGTGACAATTTAACAATATCCATGTCCACGCATCTGTATATTTGCTTCTTAGATTTAGACCAATACCAATTGTTGAAATGCAGTCATCCTTGTGTTATGGTAAGTACTTGGCATTTTTTGGTCTGAGCAAAAACATAATTATGTTCTCTATCTCTTTTTCCGTCTTTTGGTTACTATTTCAGACTATGGAGCTGTCCTATTCATTAGCCACAAAGTGGTAAAATAACACGTGTAGGATATAAATTGAGGGAATGTATTTCACACACACCCAAAATGAATAACAGAGAGTGGATAGATTTGCTTCGAAAATGAATAAATAAGATTTTTTATATTCACCATTTGTGCAATATGATATGATCAATGTTGATGACATACCTGGAAAAGATGAAGTCTAAAATAATATGGAATGCGGAAATACTTTCTCTGTATTGATACAAGAATGTGCTTGATAGAGCAGAATAACTGAAAAGGATTTACAGCCGTAGATAATTCGAGACTCGGTCGAATTCTGTATTATTCTCACTGAACAAAGATTTCATCTACCTCTGACCGGAATGAGTATTATTGAA
>NW_019252298.1:0-1249 GCF_002742605.1 Olea europaea var. sylvestris | reverse complement strand
GCCGGCGTACGAAGAATTGAGTGTGACTTTTGCAAACGAAGTCTGTTTTTGGCCCATAAGTACTTTTTGGAAATGTAGCGACCATTTTGGATTGAATTCACCGCTTCGTCGTGACGTACGAGGGATTTTGGCGATTTTTTGAAAGAATGAGCACTTGTATATTTAGAACGCTTGGAGTGTCGGCGGACGAAGAATTTAGCGTAACTTTTGCACACGGTGTCCGTTTTGGGCCCATAAGTACTTTTTGGAGACAAAGCGACCGTTTTGGATTGAACTCACCACTTCGTCGTGACGTATGAAGGATTTCCGCCATTTTTCTAAAGAATGAGCACTTGCATATTTGGAACGCTTGGATTGTCGGTGTACGTAGAATTGAGCGTAACATTTGCACACGTGTCCGTTTTGGGCCCATAAGTACTTTTTGGAAATGTAGCGACCGTTTTGGATTGAACACACAACTTCATCGTGGCGTACGAGGGATTTTGGCAATTTTTCGAAAGAATGAGCACTTGAATATCTAGAACGCTTGGAGAGTCGGCGGACGAAGAATTGAGCGTAACTTTTGCACACGGTGTCCGTTTTGGGCCCATAAGTACTTTTTGGAAAAGTAGCGACCGTTTTGGATTGAACTCACCACTTCGTCGTGACGTATGAGGGATTTCGGAAATTTTTCAAAAGAATGAGCAATTGCAAATTTGGAACGCTTGGATTGTCGGCGTACGAAGAATTGAGCGTAACTTTTGCACACGGAGTCCGTTTTGGGCCCATAAGAACTTTTTGGAAATGTAGCGATCGTTTTTGATTGAACTCACCACTTCGTCATGACGTACGAGGGATTTCGGCCATTTTTCGAAAGAATGAGCACTTCCATATTTTGAATGCTTGGATTGTCGCTGTACGAAGAATTGAGCGTAACTTTTGCACACGGTGTCCGTTTTGGGCCCATAAGAACTTTTTGGAAATGTAGCGACCATTTTGGATTGAACTCACCACTTCGTCGTGACGTACGAGGGATTTCGGCCATTTTTCGAAAGAATGAGCAATTGCATATTTGGAACGCTTGGATTGTCGGCGTACGAAGAATTGAGTGTGACTTTTGCAAACGAAGTATGTTTTGGGCCCATAAGTACTTTTTGAAAATGTAGCGACCGTTTTGGATTGAATTTACCACTTCGTCGTGACGTACGAGGGATTTCGGCCATTTTTCAAAAGAATGAGCACTTGCATATTTAGAACGCTTGGAGTGTCG
>NW_019252297.1:0-1249 GCF_002742605.1 Olea europaea var. sylvestris | reverse complement strand
GGGTGTAGCTCATGGACTTGGTTGTTGGACTTATTTCATTCATCGGCCTATACCTATGAAATAATATTAACCCACGTTAACATTATAGTCCGGGATTTATTGGGTATCAAAAACCCAACATTACCTTTTCTAAGCTTAAACTTGTGCAAGTAATTTGGTTGTAACTTCTTGTCTTGTGTTGGAATGTAAAGTGATATGAAGTTTAGGAGAACTTTTTTTCTTACTTAAAAAGTCAACTATACCATGAACACCCTTGCTTCCTTTTTTGAGTAAATGCTGAACATTACCAGGAACTCAATGATATGTTTATGAGTTCTTGTAATTTCCACGATATCCTCTGCAGGCATTGGCAAAATGTAATTACATTGTCTTTGGTTATGCAGTTTTAGACTAATGAACTAGCTATGAAATGAACCTACTGGAATACAGTCATCTGTGTATTTAAGAAAAAAGTGGAAATATCTTCTTATATCCAGGAAAGTCGGATCAATAGCATTTCCTTAATAAAATGAGATTGGCTTTTGATTCCAACATTGTGAGAAGGACATGATGGTGGGAACCATTTTCTTTTCATTTAAATCAGAACCCTGTTGAACCCTTTTTTTTTGTTTTGGACTGGGAAGAACTGAAGAAGAGAGCATCAGTTATTTTTCGCCAACAAAGAGCTAAGAGTTTGGTAGCAAGTTATTTGATGTAAGGCTGCAGGTGAGGTACACCCCTGTTGCCTTTTGAAATGACTTGGGACCTGAGATTGAAACGTTCGCTAAACAGAGGCTTCAGATTAGGTATGCTTTATAGGTTCAGAAAGAAAAGGGCAGTTATGTCTGGACCTGGTTTTAGGATTTCCAAAAAAATCGTGTTTATCTCCGAGTTCTTTTCTGGATTTGCTTTATTCTCATACGGAAATTCGACTCTATAGGAAAATGATAAGACGGTTATGCATGCAAATCAAGAGACATAACCATGTCATGTTCTTGTTATGCGAAGGTACAATAATGAGAAGTTTGGATAGTTGCTATGAACTTTAGGGTTGTCGTTAGATTTGAACCACAATGTTTCCATCATTAACCCTGTATTTTACCGCAATGTGGGCAGCCCAGGCGCGGTTCTCTTCAATTTGTTTTGTAAGCTGTCATTGTTTTAAACAGGTTTGTGGGTATTAAGTGGATAGTCATCTCCCTTCTTGCATCCATCACGAATGGAAGAAGAATAAAAGAATAAATAATGAGTAATTAGAATAAGTTTTGAT
>NW_019252296.1:0-1249 GCF_002742605.1 Olea europaea var. sylvestris | reverse complement strand
TGGATGTAAGAAAGAATTTTTCCTTGCTTATTCTAGTAAAAGATTATTTTCTTAGCTCAGTTTTTTATGTTCTAGTAAAGATTTGATCTAGGATGTGTTAAGCTCGCTTGTTTTTTCTTATTGGGAGCCGCAGATTCTTATTTAAATCATAGACACACATGCAATAAATATGTTTTGTGATGATCCGAAATTTGTTGCTACGGGTATGATATCAAGACTTGTGAATCCATTTATAGGTATGGCTAGATTAACACTCGTTCTTGAAAGAATTACTTGTTTAAATAGTCGTTTGATTAAAGGTACTGATTTTTCTGGTAGGAAGAATTATAGATTGGGCTTATGGGATCCGGAAACCTATTTTAATAGGGTTGCAGATCTCCCTTCCTCTCCCTGTATCCCCCTCTTTTGCATTTGTTGTGGCTCCTATGTGGGGTTTTTTGATGTTCTTACTTTTTCCAGTAGTCTGTGTTTACTTCATTTATAAATTATTTGTGGATTTATTGCTGAGTGAAGTCCCTGATTGGAAACAGGTCAAAGTTTGCGATATCTGTGGGGATGCAGGTCGGGAGGATTTGCTTGCTGTCTGTTCTCGTTGTAGTGATGGGGCAGAACATACGTGAGCCTTAAATCTTTATTATCATCTGTGCAATATCATTCTATCTTTCTCCATTGTACTGAGACATTAACCTATTTATCTGGTCTCAGATATTGCATGCAAGAAACACTGACTAAAGTCCCAGAAGGTAACTGGCTGTGTGAAGAATGCAAGGTCGAGGAGCAAATGAGTAATCGGAGGCAAGGTAAGATTGGAAAGATAGATGGAAATGAGAAAAACAACTCCTTTGGTCAAGCAACTAGTGAAAATATAAATAGTTTTGATGTCGAGGGGAACAGAACAAAAGGCTGTTCAAATATGAAAACTTGTGGCAAACGGCCTAGGGATGAGAATGAAGTTTCTTCTGTTGCAAAGAAGCCTGCCATTGAATCGATCATGACATCACCAAGAAACTCCAGCTCTAACAAAACAGCTGCTCTGTCACGCGAGAATTCGTTCAAGAACTTAGATAGAGGCAGAATGCAGCCCATAAATCACTCTTCTTCTGCCACACTGCCAGTTAATGATACTCTCGAATCAGCACGCACTGCTTTGGATCCACGAATACAGACATCTCGAGGTTACCTTATCAGATATTTTTTTAATTTTTGTCATTGGCTGATAAATATATCTTGAAGATTTCTATTGTTTTTT
>NW_019252295.1:0-1249 GCF_002742605.1 Olea europaea var. sylvestris | reverse complement strand
CCCGTGATCCCGGGTCCGTGCCCAGGTACAATTTCACGGGCCGTTTCCAATCAACCTGCCAAATTTCGGCCCATTCCGACACCGTCACGACAAATGACAAAATTGCCCTTGGTCCAATTTTTCTTTATTACTTTGCTGTCCAGCACTTCTTCAAACTGATATAATTAATCCGGAAATTAATTATTTGGAGGCCCGAACGAAGGAATTCGGCTGAAATCCCGTGATCCCGGATCTGTGCTTCGAGTCAAATTTCGCGGGCCGTTTCCAATCAACCTGCCAAATTTCGGCCCATTTTGATACCGTCGCGACAAATGACAAAATTGCCCCTGGTGCGGCTTTGCTTTGTTAATTTTCTGTCCAACACTTCTTCAACCTCACATAATCAATGAGGAAAATAATTATTCGAAGCCCAAACGAAGGAGTTTGGCTAAAATCCCGTGATCTTGTATCTATACTCCAAGTCCTATTTCGCAGGCCGTTTCCAATCAACCTGCCAAATTTCGGACCATTCCGACGCCGTCGCGACAATTGACAAAATTGCCCCTGGTACGGTTTTCCTTTGTTAATTTTCGGTCCATCACTTCTTCAACCTGACATAATTAAAATGGAATTTAATTATTCGGAGACCCAAATGAAGGAATTTGGCTAAAATCCCATGATCCCGGGTCTACGCCCCGAGTCCAATTTCGTGGGCCGTTTCCAATCAACCTACCAAATTTCGGCCCATTTCGACACCGTTGTGACAAATGGCAAAATTGCCCCTTATGCGGTTTTTCTTTGTTATTTTTCTGTCTAGCACTTCTTGAACTTGACATAATTAATACGGAAATTAATTATTCGGAGGCCCATACGAAGGAATTTGGTAAGAATCCCGTGATCCCGGGTCTATGCCCCGAGTCCAATTTTGTGGGCCGTTTCCAATCAACCTGCCAAATTTTGGCCCATTTCGACACCATTGTGACAATTGGCAAAATTGTCCCTGATACGATTTTTCTTTGTTATTTTTCTGTCCAGCACTTCTTCAACCAGACATAATTAATACGGAAATTAATTATTCGGAGGTCCAAACGAAGGAATTCGGCTAAAATCCCGGGATCCCGGGTCTGTACCCTGAGTATAATTTCACGGGCCCTTTCCAATCAACCTGCCAAATTTCAGCCCATTCTGACACTGTCGTGACAAATGACAAAATTACCCCTGGTCCGATTTTTCTGTGATAATTTTCTGTCCAACACTTCTTCAAACTGAC
>NW_019252294.1:733-1249 GCF_002742605.1 Olea europaea var. sylvestris | reverse complement strand
TAGCCCATTCCGACACCGTCGCGAAAAATGACGAAATTACCCCTGGCACGATTTTTGTTTCCGATCAACCTGTCAAAATTTAGTCCATTCCGACACCGTCGCGAAAAATGACGAAATTACCCGGGAGCGATTTTTGTGTCCGATCTGCCTATCGAATTTTAGCCCATTCCCACACCGTCGCGAAAAATGACGAAATTACCCCTGTCACGATTTTTGTTTCCGATCAACCTGTCAAATTTTAGCCCATTCCGACAGCGTCGCGAAAAATGACGAAATTGCCCCTGGTTCGATTTTTGTTTCCGATAAACCTGTCGGATTTTAGCCCACTCCGACACCGTCACGCAAAATGACGAAATTGCCCCCGGCGCGATTTTTGTTTCCGTTCAGCCTGTCAAATTTTTGCCCATTTCGACACGGTCGCGAAAAATGACGAAATTGCCCCCCACGCAATTTTTGTTTCCTGTCAACCTGCAAAATTTTAGTCCATTCCGACACCGTCGCGAAAAATGGCGATAT
>NW_019252294.1:0-177 GCF_002742605.1 Olea europaea var. sylvestris | reverse complement strand
GTTTCCGATCAACCTGTCAAATTTTAGCCCATTCCGACACCGTCGCGAAAAATGACGAAATTACCCCTGGCGCGATTTTTGTGACCGATCTACCTATCGAATTTTAGCCCACTCCGACACCGTCGAGAAAAATGACGAAATTTCCCCTGGCTCGATTTTTGTTTCCGATCAACCTGT
>NW_019252293.1:0-1249 GCF_002742605.1 Olea europaea var. sylvestris | reverse complement strand
GATTATAGAGGAGAGTGCTTTTGCTGAATAAAATTGATCAGTTGATTTATGAACTGATTTAGATTTTTGCCATACGGAGAAACTCTAAATTTTGGGTTTGATGTTGATTTTTACTATCACCCTACTTTCATGTAACTTGCTTTTGACATTATCGCGAACATTGTTGGAGCATTAAAACAAAAAATATGTAAAAAATATACAATGAAATACAAGTTACTTAAAATCAATGTCTACTTCTGCATAGAATAACCACTAGAATTAGAAGTCCATTTGCACTGGAGATGGTGAACCATAAAGTAAAAACCCATAGATTCATCCAAGTATTGCTACTCAAAAGCATTGCAATGTCAAAAGTAGAAGATAATATGGATATTGCAATCATATCATACTATTTAAGCAGAAAAGCATTCATAACTAAAAGGATAACTAATAAACTCACCTGTCTACACAAATATATATACATCTCCCTCACAAGATTATTAAAAAAAAAACTGGATAATACAAGTGTACTATGCAGTCCACTGATTTCTGCACATTCTACAGCCCTAGTACATTCACCTGGTGAGACAATGACTGCGAAACACCTTCCAGAGTGTTCAATTATCCCAAATGACCAACCATATCAAAAATTATGAAGTACAGAAAATGTTTAACTTCTAAATGAAATTTAGAAACTGAACTTTCAGGCTCTTAACCCTGGAATCCAATCCTTCGAAGATTTTACCAGACACACCAACTCTCAAGATATAAACGGTAAAGAAACCAGGCAAAAATGTATTCAGATTTAGGATAATGCTTCCTCTGATATGCAACATTGCATTGGAAATCATTTAGCACGGATACATATTTCTTCTGATTCTAGAGCAAGTGAACATAATTATTGCAAGAGGTTGAAAATTCTGATTTTTTTTCAAAATGCATTCTGGATATACAAACATAAATATAACTGAATAAAATAATAAAATGCAAATGATTTTTTGTGGATTTTAAAAGCCTGGGATTTCCCATTCCCTTCTTATTTTGGGAAAAAAGCAACATTCTGATATCTTAAAATAAGACAATGATCTGGTAGAGTTCTAGGCCGCTATTGCTGATTATCAGTCTCAAATTGGAGGGCACCACAAGTTGATACCAATCAGTATTTTTGACACTGGTAAACTTTAAAGTTATACCAGACTCATGGATGCCGCAAGACAGTGCAAAAGATAGATTCTCACAATAAACCACCTGTCACCAAAAAAAAAAAAAA
>NW_019252292.1:0-1249 GCF_002742605.1 Olea europaea var. sylvestris | reverse complement strand
AAAATTTTCGAATTTTGAAATTTATGGCTAAAATTCATATTCCAAATTAAAAGATTCTAAAACTCATATATGAATTTCAACTACAAAATTCTTTCTTTAATTCCAATGGTTTAACATGGAATCTGCTTTGATACCATTTGTTGAAATTTTATAGAATTTTAAATCTTAATAAATACGAAGACCTAATTACTTAATTATCAAGATCTTCCATGTCAAATTACCAAAAGAATTATAAAGTGCGGAACATACCTTAATTCATTGGGAATTATTCTTTAAAAATGGGATCTTGAATATTGAATATTGGCTCTTTTGATTCTTGAGTTCTCGATCCTAATTTTGGCTTCTTGCTTCATGATCTTGATTATTAAATTCTTTCTTTTTGATTGTGACTTCTAGATCTTTCTCTTTAATATGCTTTCTCTTATATTCTTGTGTTGATACGATAACACAAAGAATGAGAAGTTGGATATGAATTGATGACCATAACCCTATATATAGTTTTCATATGTTTTTCGCGCCATTATGAAATACAATTCTAAAGGAATTTGATCTCTACACATATAATCCAACCTTAGATGTTGTAAGTCCAATTACTTAATTTTGGGCTTAACTTTAAAATAGCATCTATACACAATTAATTACATATGTTGGTTCACATGACAAATTAATAATTTCCCAACACTTGATTCATGTAATGGGAGAGATAGTTACCGTCTCCATTCTTGATTCGAGAATTGTATTTTGTAGACTAAGAGTTGGTACAAAACCGCTTGTGCAAACAAACATTTTCTTGAGAAGGAAACAAGTTGATTTTTTCCCAATTGCTTTCTTCGTTCCACTAACATCTTTGCATCTTCCAAGGATTATTCTAATAGTTCTGTCAATGTCTTGTTCTGAATTCGTACTAAATCTGTTAGAAATTGTACGGTTGACTTCCAAACTTGAAGGATAGTTGAAGAATCTATACAATGATAGATTAGCAATTTGTTCCTTAGCTAGTTTTTTAGACAAAAGCTTTCCCACTTCTTTCCAAATTCTTTGGGTGTAAATTCATATAATGCTCATCCCGGAGAATTTCACACACTGAATTTTACACAGTTTGGTTCTTTTGTTTTTCTGTGATATCTGCATTGCCAAAAGTTCCAATTACCCCGCAACCCTTGAGGCCAGTCACTAAAATCTTGTTTGGGGCTTCTTGCTATCTGTATAGATATGTAAGTGCTTATTTTTTCTACGATCAATTATGATA
>NW_019252291.1:24783-46766 GCF_002742605.1 Olea europaea var. sylvestris | reverse complement strand
ATGTAACCAATTAAAATTGGAATCAGAGATCTTATCTTGTGTTTCAAACACAAAACACATACCATACACGCTCCATATGCTCACCAATGGCTAAGGTCAAGAAACGCAAAGTGAAAATAGACACTCACAGTAATCAATCAAGAATATAAAACATGCAATGGAAATATAACACAGGATAATACATAGATCTTTTCTACATGTTCAATGTATAAAACACCAAGTTAATCAAGTAAAATGACTTAACATATACAACTATGCGTATGTGACCCAACGAAAACATCTCACCACAATTATATTATCACTTTTTGTATAGCTCATATCTTAATAACACATATCTCCTTTCATAACCAACCATGCTCATTAGATCGATCACTCCTCATAACTAACTGGTAAACTGCCATAGATCTAAAATCCGTGGGATGTTACTCCATCATTACCTCACTTCTCTCAACTTAAATGGATAATGGATCTCCACCTAATAGAAGTGATAGGAGTGTCACTCTCACTTCACCCAATCAAGATTCTAACATAGAGACGATTCCAAACATTTAATCACATCACCCCTCGTGATATAAAAGTCACTCTTCACATCTTTGTATATATCATCAATGCACCCCCAAATATCTATACTCCATGTATCCATTAGATACACTTACTGCTAATGCATTCTAACCACTATGCATGCAAACACATTACACACAGTAATAAGATCCCTCTGAAATTCATACAAAAACACGTATCAGCCATATTGAAATGTAATATCGAACACTGAATCAAGCAATCTTTCAAGCAAATGAGATTTCACACATTCAAATGCAATAATGAGGTTTACTATCATCAAACCTCACTCGGGTAAGATCTAGACCCAATAGCAACATTCACCTCACCTCTCACCTTATGTTTTTCCTCTTATTATTTCTTTATGACAATCTCTTATAAAATATTCAATTTTACAGCATTTAAACATTTTTTTACCTTTCACTCTTTCCTTAGAGCTGTATTTTCCACCAATTGCGTTAAAAAAACATTTTGGCTTTCAAATTTTAATAAATAAATAAAATACTTTTTGCCATTAGGAAAGCCTAACTCAAAATGTATTGTCATTTTACCTAAAAAATGCACAAGACAAAAAAAAAATAAAAAAAAAATAAAAAGCAATGATCTAAGGCAAAGCACAGGTACAATTTACACTGAATAACCAATCAAACTTTCCAAAGCTCACAGATAATCCTCTCGGCTAGTAAAGCAATGGCAACTATATCAACAAAAGCTGAAGAACAATCACAGCGAATTTAAAACCATAAATTAACAAATAATAACATAAACCTAGCAACAGGTAATGGTTACTCCACATGGTAACTCCAATCATAATGTCACTCCACACAATGACCTCTAATGCGAAAAGTAAATTGCTACCCACACGATAGCTTTAATTGTAATAATAAAAATAAAAGAACATGATATAGAATGAACCAATTATGTAGGCCCGTAATTAAGAAGAGATGTAAATTTACTACTTCATGCCACCACTATTCATCATAAAGCTTTCAACAACTGCATCGATGCAGCATCTAACATCCGAACGCTCAAGGGCAAAATTATTCAGAACCACAATTTTTTTCCAAAATTGAAACTAAACACCATCATAGGGCCCGCAAGGTCACCAGGAACAAACTATCAAGTGACAGTCGATGAAATCTTGCCCACATGCCTCCACATTCCATCAAACCTTCATTGTGAACCATTGATGCTCCAAGTGCTAGTCAAACAACTCCACCTTAACCTGCTGAATTTGAATCTGGTCTTGGTTTCCTCAATTGACCTTTCACATTGGCCAAAAATCGTAATTCCAGATTCGAACAAATTGAAATTTTTAGACAATTTATGGATTCTATTTTCTGCTTTTGTTATCAGCCAATTTTGTATAACCTATTGCTTTGATATCATTTTACAAGGAAATTAACACCAAGATTTATATCGTGCAATTCAAATCAGTTTCAACCAACAATAACCTATCAAACACTAATCAAAGAGAGGCTTGAACCCATAACTATATTCGACTCCAGTTGCTTCTTACTGGCACTCACAAAGAACACAAAATGCTTATTAATTGAGCCCATGAAAGAGGAAGAGAATAGAGGAAGTAAGTGGTAAACTCAAGCAAGAGGAACAAAGATGGCTACTCACTTTTTGTACTTCACTGGGCAATTAAAACACACTCGATTTGTGGATGCAATTCTACAAAGGAAGGGAGAAGAAAAGGAAGTAATTGCTTAACACAAATCACCAAGAGTGGCTGACCTTTTCTCTCAACTGCACCCCCACCTTTTGGACAGGAAAAGGCTTCATTACATAGGTTAGAAACCAAGTTGGGCCAACAACATTTTAAAATCATCACTCGAGATTACTGGGTATTAAAATCCAACATTAGGCAATGGAACTTCTTAATTCTTTTAGATCATTTTTGGGGAACCATAATCCATAGGCATTTCACGTGATAGACATTGTTGTAATAGATTTGTTAGAATTATAAATTATAAATAAAACTTGTGTAACTATTATAAGTGAAAGACCATATTTATAGGGTTAAAAATAACTATAAAAGGAAAGGTTGTGTAATAATCACAATATTAACTCTTAAAGAAAATAATACTACACAAATGGAAAAGTATCACGAAGAATGTTATCTTTACATATCTTCAAAATCCCCTAAAAAATATGGTGCTGTAGAAATTAAATTTAGTTAAAAAAATTTAATTGATCTGAGCAAATAGTCTCCTTGAAGACCAAAAGGATGCACCAAAATTATATGAACAATACTTGCCAACTCAGCCAACCAAACAATCCGAAGTTCGTGAGAATGAAAATCATCATCCACCAATCTGACACGAACCATCACGATTTAAAGGAGACACCTACAAGTACAACAACAAAGGCCAAAATAAGAACCTCAAGTAGTTTTAATAACTAGACATGTCAAGGTTAGACCTTGTTTAATAGTATTGCTTCAAAAATCCGTGGGTTCAATTACCATTCCACGCAACGATGAAGGAGAGAAAGAATAATTGAATAGCCAGGTACACAAGGACAATATATGATGGGTTATAACTTGGGGGAAGAAGAAACGAGACTTTCTTTCAAGTAGTTTGAGAAGTAAACAATGATAAAAAAAATCTATCAAAGTGTGACAAGATTTTTGTGATCCACAGGGTTCAAAAGACAAACAAGGCATAATAGACCACTCAAAATACTAATAATGCCCAACCAACCACATAATCTGTAACCTTCAATTGTTAAATTTGAGTAGAAATTGCTGCATATTACCAAAAACGCACCGTGCATTGAGAATTTCAGAAAAAAGAGGCTGAAATCAAATTCAACACTATTGAAAACCAAGGGAATTGGTCTGACCCGGTCAAGAATTGGAAAGTACAAGTCTAGACTGGCTGGTTAAAGTCACTGAACCAACGTGATGAGACTGGGCAGATCTGACACGTGGAGCTGATGCCTCTAAAACATGGTGAGGCCGAATTCACACTTGGCACATGAGAGTATGCGAAGGCGTCTAGGAGCAATTGTGACGAACATGGATAGTCTGGAGGCATGTGCAGGCAGATATAGACGTGATACTACACACAGAACACTCAGGCAGCACGTTTGGACTCATAAACATCAGATTGGAGCAAGTTTGGTGGCATTAGACTCGGAATTCGATAGGGAATGACATATGGAACCAAAATTAAAATCAAACTATAAAATTAACCATTAAATGGATATCATGGTTTTGGATAGGAATAGGCATAGCTACGATATGAGTCACCCTCAAAGTCTACAATTATCGCGAAAAATGTTTAATGGGACAAAGACAAAAGTAGCAAAAAAATAAAAATTGGCCGGATGAGCTAAAAAGAAGAGAACTAAGTGGCCCAACCAGCGGCCGAAGTAAAGATTGTTTAACTCAAGCCTAGAGGCTCTGATGCATTAGAATTATAACTTTAAAAACTTGTCTAACTAGTACAAAGTAGAAAATCCTATTTATATGTTGTAAAGATTCTTGGGAAGTTAAAGATCAATGATTGCAAACCAGTTTGCACCTTCACATTTTGGGGAATAAAGTTATTGAGATTTGATGAAGGTGAGAAAGTTGGTTCAAATTTTAACCAGAGTTAAGTTAAAAGTTTGAGGATTTGACATATACAAACTCTAATATTTATTTGAAGCTGGTCTTGCTAGTCGTTACATTGAGTCTCATATCTTGACACAACAGAATGAATTTGTTGATAAGTCAGACTATTCCATTAGCTATATGATGTTTCATTCTATTCATATTTCCTGTCGGTTATGGTGGTAGTATTTCTTCTTTTACATGGTTTTTCGAGGAAGAAAAACATAGTCATGCTCTCGAGTTCTAAAATTGATTATGTTGTTTATGCATCATATATATGTCAAGCTATTTGTCTTGTGAAGTCAAAAGTTAGTATGAATCAAGTTCGACAGATGGAAACCTTGATTTAAGATTCGAGATATTTTATTTTCGGTTAAGTAATTTAATCCTGGTCACAGTAACTCTTAAATGTTTTTGTATACATGAATTTAAGTTTTCTAAGTCTTTTCTTGTATTTTTATTTCTAGATAATTTTAGTTCTTCCTTGATAATTTTATACATTCTTTGTATAGCAAGTTGAGTTATTAGTATAAATATGAAATGTATTTTGTAGTTCAATCAAGTGATTTTATGTATGAATATAAGTTGAGATGTATTCTGAAGAGATTGTTTCTAAATTATCTTAAGTGTTACTTCAACGATGAGTTGAAACAGCCACGGCATTTGTCGGCGCCTCTTGGAACTTAGTAGGGTCTCTAGAAGCAATGAACTTGAACTCCCATTTCTTCATGGTGCCGTATATACTGATGTATTTTATTTTTTTTTAAATATGAAGTGTAAGTTGTTAGGTAGGTTACATATATATCATATAAATATTATCTTCAATATGCTCCCTCACGAGTAGGTTAGATTCATTTTTTCCCACAAAGCCTAACACATGTACTCTACATTTAAATTGGTGACAAAACTTAAACTCAGGACCTTCTCCTTGTTGAACCAATTGGCTTAAGTGGTTCGATGGACCACATGTATATCATTTAAATATTGTATTCAATGTTTCATGGACTTTTAGTTGCAGTGAAACATGAAGATGATGAGTGGGAAGATGATGAGTTCTTTCCTCCTAATTATGCAACATTTATTCGATTTCTTAAATTTTCGATGAAGGTTATCCTAACCATCATAGGAGTTGGTAAGTACTAATTTCTTCTCATTAATTTACTTTTTTTCCCCTGCAAATTTGGGGTTTGATCCTTCCTTTTTACTTGCTGCAGTACATCTAGATTAACATAGCTTATGATTTTAGGGTTTTGGAGCGTACGGAGAATTCAAGTAAAAAAAGAAAGACATTCACATGCATTGCAGCTTATGAATGAGATGATTGAGTCTGAGCAAAGTTATAAGTACCAAAATAATGGGCAAAAACCTGGAAATCTGGAATCCCAGTATTCAGGAAGAGTTCTGCCTCCATCTACTCTGCCACTAACTGATGATCAGCCAGTTGCCCAACTGAATCCAGAAACCAATGGCGGGAGAAATTCGTCAACTGATCAACCACAAAACCAAAATGAGAAACAGAGAGATGAAAACGAAAATGGATCAGGTAAGTATTTTTGATCTGTAGAATCGTAATGCTATACATAAAAACTGCTTTTTATTTATTAGTTAAGAATTTGCAAAAAAATTATGTGGGATCAAATGGAACAGTGAAAAAGGATATGCAAGTCTTAGCTAAAAGAGAGACTCCAATACTAGTAGCGGCGAAGATGGGAATTCTCGAAATGGTACAAAAAATTCTTGACACATTTCCAGTGGCCATTCAAGACCTGGACTCTAGCGGGAAGAACGTGTTGATGTTGGCAGCTATAAATAGGCACACCCCTGTTTTTGATTATTTCGTGGAGAAGAAGCTCCCAGGATTCGTGTTTCACCAATTCGATGATCAAGGAAACACCATTCTGCACCTTGCTGCAATGCTGGGAGAATTTCTACCCTGGCGCATTCCTGGTGCTGCTCTGCAGATGCAATGGGAGATCAAATGGTACAAGGTACTAGGAAATTTAAGTCCTCAACACACTCTCAAGTGTAGGCCAGATTCATTTTTCTTATCAAAGCTATTATATATATATATATATATAGAGTAAATGATTGGCCGCAAGACTTGTAGTCAAGACCTTTATATGCTCTCAGTTTGTTTTGCTACATTGAGCCACTTCATCTAAAATCATTTAAATTATACATGTGTCCTGCATCTGACGTCTTTAAGCTTTTGCACCAGCTAGCTATCCTGTTTTCTTATTTCTACCTTCAACTTCTATTACTTGGCAGAAAATGGAAAGATTTTCAAATAGAAATGAATGCTAACCAATATTTTGAACCCGATGCAGCATGTTAAGCACTCAATTCCACCACTAAGCTTTGCTCACAACAACACTAGCGGAGAGACCCCAAGGAAGATCTTCACAAAGACACATCGAAAGCTGGTCAAAGAAGGCGCTGATTGGCTTATCAAAACATCAGAGTCATGTTCTGTAATTGCTGCACTCGTTGCCACTGTTGCATTCGCTACCTCAACCACAGTGCCTGGAGGATTAAACGAGGATACAGGGCATCCAGTTCTGGAAAACCAAACAGCATTTGACGTGTTTTCCATCACTTCCCTAGTTGCTCTCACCCTCGCTGTCACAGCCCTTGTGTTTTTTCTTTCCATCATTACTTCGAGATGTCAGGAACGTGATTTCAAAAAAATATTGCCGAGGAAACTTTTGCTCGGCTTAAGTTCTCTCTTTGCATCCATTGTTGCTATGTTGATCTCGTTCTGCGCAGGGCATACCTTTATCCTCAGAAAGAAATTGAGATATGCATCAGTTCCAATATATGGTGTTGTCAGTGTACCAGTGGCATTTTTTGCTCTCGCGCAGCTGCGACTATGTTTTGATCTTCTGTGGTCTACACTCATAAAGGTGCCACTTCGCAGTTACAAGGTGTTCCATGGTTAGATTTTGTAACGACCCAAATTTTTAATAAAATTCAAGTCGCCACCAAATTCTTTTATACATTCTTTTAATAGATGGTCATTTATTCTTTTCATATAATAGATGGAACAACAATGGATTCTACAAATGTTAAACATACATGCTTGGTCTTTTAATAATTAATACCATACCATATATTATTTCCAACCAAAATTCAAAAGACAACTTAAAATTTAAAGGAACATGAAAACTAATTAAATTTGTAGAAAGTGGACAACTATGGTTTACCAAAGATGATCGAGAATTTAGTTAAACATAGATGTCTATTGTAACTAGGGGGGGGGGGGGGGGGCGCAGAAATAAAGAAACAAGTTAAACAAGTTACGTGCTTAATTTTAGGTTTTTGTCCCATGAAACGAGGCACAACCACACCATCGAACCACTGCTCTCCAACATGACCCGTTCTAATCTATAAGGTTGGGAAAAAAAAAGGGGCGAATATGAGGAATACTAAGTAGGATACAAATATTAGTACCATCCCGAATAATATTTATCATTCATTTATCAAAATAAATCGTTCCGTCATATCATATCATTTGTACCGGATGACCATATATATCATATCATATCATATCATTAACAAAACATTTATCAATATGAGATAACAAAAATTAAATGGGACAAACCACTTGTACGTTGTATCCTACCCTAACCTTCAAATTCATTTCAACCAAATGAAGAGTGCTAAAAAAATGTACTATAAATGCTTTGGCAAAGTCCTTATTGTTTCGATACACCAAAATATGGAAGGAAAATGACTAATAAAATATAAGAGGATAAGTTAAGAAATGTTGAAATGAAGAAGCCGTAAAGTGATGTGTGATAAATAAAGGAATTGAGGAAATCTTTCATATAAACGTGTTTGTATGTATATGTGTGTGTGTGTGTATATATATATATTTAGTAATGTGTGTGTATGTATATGTGTGTGTGTGTGTGTATATATATATATATATATATATATATATATATATATATATCTTTTTTTTATTATTTATAAAAATCAATTAATAACTTACCAATAAACTTACTCTACACATGTCACTCTTAAATTCTAAATTCCTTAATTTAACTTAAATATAAAAGATATATATAAGAGGATAAGTTAAGAAATGTTGAAATGAAGAAGCCGTAAAGTGATGTGTGATAAATAAAGGAATTGAAGAAATCTTTCATATTTGTTGAGTAAGTGGGGGAAATACCATAACAAGTGGATGTGTTGAAGTTTCTTAAAGGTGGTTAAATTATGAGTGGATGAGAGAGAATCTCAAGATTAGAAACGTGTTTGTATATGTATATATGTGTGTGTGTGTGTGTGTTTTTTTTTTTTTTATTATTTATAAAAATCAATTAATAACTTACCAATAAACTTACTCTACACATGTCACTCTTAAATTCTAAATTCCTTAATTTAACTTACATATAAATTTTTCAGCCTCGTCATCAAAAGGCTTCCAATTGCTTGGAAATTCTAAACTACATGGGGGGCTTGGATCCAATTTAGCACCATATCTTTCGACCTCGATAAGTTGGGCTTCGCTTAATCAAATTAACTTCTTCTCAATCCTAATATGCATTATTAATTATGATTTGTCCAACGAGCCCAATATTTGTATACTTATATTACTCGGTCAATATCTAAATATTTGACCCAAATAAAATTGAAATTTGCTATATATCACTTTAGTCCCTAATTTTTCAAAATATTAAAATATAGCATATAAAAATTTATATTCTGTTATACGAAAATTTGGGACTTTAAGATTTCAATCTATTTCCCTCGTGCTAAGCTCACTCGGTTAAAAAATTTTATATTGATATACTACTTTAAAGGCTCAACCTTGAATATAGCATTGTTAAAAAAAGGCAGTCATAGTGCCACATTCAATAATTTCAAGAAGCCTACACTAAGAATAAGTCATATAGATGGAACATGAAAAGGGGAAAAAATGTACACAGCAATGGAGCTCACTTGCAATATGAATCAAGATTGTTTACGATCTGAAATTACAAAAGAATGAGGACAGAGAAAGACTGAATCTTTTAAATAAACAGAGAAGTGTTATATACTTGAATGAACATAAAATGTTCTGTTGTGCTCTCTCCCCTCTTACAGACTCCAGTTAGATGAGGACTGGTTACTAAATCATACTCCATATGTAAAACAATGTGGTACTTTGCATTGAATTGAAGTAAATGTTCAACATTTGAATTTCCTTTTGTTTTGACAAGAGAATAACCATATTTAACCATCATCAGGCAAAGTAACTGAAAAAGAAATGAAAATTCTCATAGCACCTATTTACCCATAAAGAAAATTCTCTTAGTATGGAGTGGATAAAGTAGAAATTCTAATCATGATAAAGTGGGATACTTATCTTGCAATATTTTTTAAGTATTTGAGGAAGTTTCACATGCTAAATTTGCCATTTCAATTAGTTTCTCAGTTAAAGTACAAGAGCAGAATCCTTCCCAGTTCTTTTTCTCAGGACGTAAAAGAGAATAACCTAATTCTCGCTTCACTGTTAAAGTGGCATTCTAATCAAAATGTAACGATTAGTAGAAAAGAATCTACATTCTTTTCTGTTGAGAACTTCATTAAAAGCATAGAAGGAATAAGGATATGAATGGAAGGCATCCTTGCACAATATTAAATGTTGAAGGGCCTACATCCGCTATTTATTTAATATCAACTGCACTATGATGAGGGAAGGAAAATAATGGGAATGAAAAATTTTAAAGAGATGTCAAATTCGAATTCACAAAGTTGGGAATAAAAGAGAAATAGAAAACTTTTATTCTCCAATTCAATTATGAAATGATTAAATATTCAAGTCTCCCTTTCTTCTCATCATACAATTTATTTATAGGCTAACATATGAATACATGAATAGATAAATAAATTTTGAAAACTAAAAACTAGAAGCTCTTCAACTCCCAAATGTAATCTCCCAGTCCCAAGGCATCACTTTGAACCTTCGCAACTCCCAATATATCTGGAATTTGACATTGAATAATATCTTGTTGGAATGGTAAATGAATCTAGTTTCCAATACCACCAACCATATATGAATACGAATTTTTTAATGGAAGTTATGATGAAAACATTTAACACTGCTCAGTTTCAGGAATATCCAGCACTACATCATCCTCCCCAGGTGGGAAAGAACTTGTCGCTAAGTTCAGATTATTCTCTCCATGGTAAGGGGTTAAATCATGAACATTGAGTGTGTCAGAGACCAAGAATAAAGGAATGAGAGTGATTAATTAGGGTCAATCATAATAATGTTAATTTCAGAATCAATGTTATTTCTTTCCAATAAACCAGGCATGAATTATGCATATGTAATTTCCATTTTTCTAAGAATAGTCTATTACCTATTTCAACAAAGGTTGTTCAGCTATTTAATAGCTTGAGGCCATGAATAAAAGGATCCATGATTATTATCTCCAACCTTGAGTTGATTAGGAGTTGTGGTTTTTCTAGAATTAAACCAACCTAAAAGAGGTCCAAGGGTCCCTCGAAATTTCCTATAGATTATCATCATAGGTAGAAAACACAAGAATGATCCTTGTTCTCTACCCGTTAATAAGCCCACTACTAGGTCACAATCTAAGGCACGTGACAACTTGGCGTTGTCTGTGAAGGTGTCTGTTGTAGACATGTCCGACAATCGCCCTGAACACATGGAAAGTGAGCTTGGTTCTTTGGCAGCCAGCCAAATGAACCTTCAACGATCGATGCAAGCTATCGAAGAACACTTTTGGAGCATATGGAGAGCATGTTTGCTCATTTCTCTATTCACGGTGGAAGCTACGATGAAGATGTCGAATCTTCTCGTCCTCTACCTCGTCGCTGTTCAACGGGAGGAGGCCCTCCTGCTTCAAAAATCACAAAATTGGACTTTCCACAGTATAATGGCATGGAGGACCCTACTGGATGGGTTTGTCGAGTGGAGCAATTTTTTGAGTTCCAAAAGACCAAAGAGACGAATAAACTTCCAATGGCCGGATATCACTTAGATGGTGATGTTCAATTGTGGTATCAACAACTCAAACAGAGGCATGAAGGTGTCAACTGGGATGTTTTAAAATCTGAGTTGCATCTCCGTTATGGCCCATCAAGATTCCACAACTTTTTTGGGGATCTCACCAAGCTTAAGCACATCGAAAGTGTCCATGAGTATCAAATGGAGTTTGACCGATTGCTCCATTGAGCAAGCAATTTATCGGAGGATCAACATGTCAGGTGTTTCGTAACCGGGTTAAAAGAGTCCATACACATGAATGTCCAAGCATATAACCTGTCTTCCTTGTCCGTCGCTATTGGTCTTGCACAACTCTATGAGTCCTGTATGTACGAAAAATGAAGGAATAGCTATGTGGAGCTTCGAAAGACCCCATCCTCTACCGGACCACCACCCTTACCCTCGACTTCCCTTACACGAACACGCCTTCCTACAATCAAAAGATTAAGCCCAGAAGAGCTACAAGATGGGAGGACGTGCGATTTGTGCTTCAATTGTGACGAAAAATTTTCTCTGGGGTATCGTTGCAAGAAGTTATTTTTGATAGAAGGGATCTTTCCTTCCCTTGATGAGCCTTTGGAAAAGACAACCTTGGAGGACGAAGCGGAGGAAGATGTTCCCGAAATTAGTTTTCATGCTATTTTTGGAAATGTAGCCCCACAAACCATGCGGTTTCTTGGCAAACTTGGAGATTCGGTGGTCACAATTTTGGTAGATTCAGGAAGCATTCATAAGTTCCTAAATCCAAACATAGCTACTAAATAGGGAATTTCTCCAACAAAGGCATGGGAATTTTCTGTGCAAGTGGCTGATGGCAGTAAAATGAAGAGTGAGGGATTGTGTGAAAATCTCCCTATTTCGGTTCAAAGGGTACAATTCCACGTGGATTTTTTCCTCCTACCTGTGGAGAAACGTGATGCTGTTTTTGGCACACAATGGCTGGAACAACTGGGGCCAATTATATGGGAATTCAATGAGCTTTGGATGAGATTCTGTAGGAAGGGAAAATCAGTTGAATTATGTGGAACAAAATGGCCTAGTAATAAAGTCCTAATGGATTGTGATTTGGAAACACAATTACGGAAAGGAAAATGAGCCTTCTTGTTGCAACTTCATTCCTTAAACTTGGGAGAAAAGAAAGGAGCTATTGGTAATCAAATACACAAAGATTTGATGGCCCTTTTAGATCAATACTCAACAATCTTTAATGAGATCCAAGGCTTGCCACCTCAACGCTCTCAAGATCATAAGATTCCACTGTTACAAGGCACCAATCCAATTTCAGTAAAGCCATATCGTTACCCTCATTATCAAAAGAATGAAATTGAAAAAATGGTGAAAGGACTATTATCGTCTAGTGTGGTAAGGCCCAGCACGAGTCCTTACTCATCTCCTGTCTTATTGGTCAAGAAGCATGAGGGCTCATGGCGATTATGCATAGATTATCAGGCCCTCAATAGCATCACTTTCCAGGACAAGTACCCTATTCCCGTCATTGACGAGCTATTGGGTGAATTACATGGGCACACTTTTTTACAAAGCTAGACTCACGGTCAAGATACCGTCAAATATGGATACACCCCTAAGATATGGAGAAAACTGCATTTCGAACACATCAAGGACATTATGAATTTTTTATCATGCCATTTGGCCTTACAAATGCACCTGCCACCTTTCAAAGTGTGATGAATGAGGTATTCAAAGAATTTTTCCGTAAAATCATTTTGGTATTTTTTGGATGATATCCTAATCTTTAGCAAAACTTGGGAGGATCATTTACTTCATGTACAACGTGTGCTTCACATTTTGCAAGCAAAACAATTTTTTGTCAAGCGTGAAAAGTGCCAATTTGGTCAAGAGGAAGTGGGCTAGTTGGGGCATTTAATCTCTCATCAAGGGGTGTCCATGGATCCAGAAAAAATTTCATACATGCTAACATGGCCAAAGCCCACGACATTGAAAGGCTTGTGTGGTTTTTGGGGCTTACGAGGTACTACCAAAAATTCATTCACCATTATGGCATTATTGCACAACTATTGACAAATATGCTCAAAAAGGACTCCTTCAATTGGACCCCAGCAGCTGACCAAGCATTTGACGAGTTAAAAAGTGCCATGACATCTGGGCCCGTATTGGCACTCTCGAATTTTTCCAAGCCCTTCATCATTGAATGTGACACATCGGGTGGAGGTTTGGGAACTATACTCATGCAAGGAAATCAGCCAATTGCTTTTTTTTTAGCCAAGCATTACAAGGTAAAAATCATGCCTAATCCACTTACAAAAAAGAAATGTTGGCCTTCGTTAAGGCGGTCCATAAATGGCGGCATATCTTTTGGGAGCACGGTTTATTTTTCGCACAGATCAAAAAAGCTTGCAATTTCTGTTGGGGCAAACAATTACTAATTGTGCACAACAAAAATGGCTAGTAAAACTCTTGGGTTTTTATTTTCAAATTCACTACAAAAACGGGACGGAAAATAAAGCTGCAGATGCTTTTCTCGAAAATTTGAAATTCAAGCATGTGCGATGTCTTCTCCTACTCCTAGTTGGGTGAATCCCATAAGATCCAAGATTGTGGCTAATTCTCAATTATAGGATTTGGTGAAGAAAATTAAGGAAGGAGAAGCTTTGGGGCCATAAACCTTCTGGGAGGGATTGATTTTCTTTGAAGACAAGATTTATCTCTTACCTTCATCTGATATGATAATTCCTATCATCAAGAAATTCCACTCCAACACTAATGAAGGACTCCACAAATCTCTCCACAGAATCAAAGCAGTCTTCTATTGGAAAGGAATGAAGAAACACATCAGGAAATTTATATAGGAGTGTGATGTCTGCCAAAAAAATAAAGTTGACCAGGCTAAGCCCTCCAGTTTACTGAATCTTCTTCCCATTCCACGCCATGTATGGACTGATATCTCCATGGATTTCATAGATGGCTTGCCGACATCTTGAGGTAACTCTACCATCTTTGTGGTAGATGACAGATTCTCAAAATATGGCTATTTTATTCCCATCAAACATACATACACAACCATGAGTGTTGCACACACGTTTTTTGACAACATTTTTAAGCGTCATGGCATGCCCGAGACGATTGTATGTGATCGTGACCCCGTGTTCACAAGTTCCTTTTGGAAGAATTTATTCTTGTTAAATGGAATAAAATTCAATTTAAGCTCGACATACCACCCCCAAACCGATGGTCAAACCGAGGTGGTCAATAAGACGTTGGAAATGTATTTGCAGTGTTTTACAAGTTCTAAGCCCAAAGAATGGGTTGTTTGGCTTCCTTGGGCTGAATTTTGCTACAATACGAGCTTGCACTCCTCTACCAAGAAGACATCCTTAGAAGTTGTCTACAGTCGTGAAACTCCCACTTTACTTGCCTATGTTCATGGTACTTCACGGGTGGAATCAGTTGACAAATTTTTACTTGAAAGAGATGTGGTGATTAGGGACATCAAGGCCAATTTGAGGATTGCACAGGAGAGAACCAAGAAATATTATGACCAGAAGTACATAGAAAAAACTTTCAACGTGGGTGATTTTGTCTACCTCAAATTGCGCCCCTATCGTAAACTTTCTTTGGCTCAACGTAAGAATCTCAAGTTAAATCCCAAATTTTTTGGCCCTTTTAAAATTGTAGCCAAGATTAGCGACATGGCATACAAATTGGAACTACCACCAGATTCAAAATTACATCCTGTTTTCCATGTTTCTCTCCTGAAAAAGAGAATTGGAAATCAAGAAGAAATCTCTCCAACTCTGCCTAAATTGCCAAAGGAAGAGGCACCACATCCACTACCTCAAGCCATCTTGGAAACTCGCACAAAGGGAGGAGACACAGAAGCTCTTGTGCGCTGGCAAAATCTTTCTCTTGCTGAAGCCACCTGGGAGAATCTGTATGAGTCGAAGGCACGTTTTTTCCTTGAGGACAAGGAAATATTCAAGGGGAAAGGAGTTGTCAGAGACCAAGAATAAAGCAATGAGAGTGATTAATTAGGGTCAATCATAATAATGTTAATTTCAGAATCAATGTTATTTCCTTTCAATAAAGCAGGCATGAATCATGCATATGTCATTTCCTTTTTTTTCTAAGAATAGTCCATTACTTATTTCAACAAAGGCTGTTAACCTATTTAATAGCTTGAGGCCATGAATAAAAGGATCCATGATTATTATCTCCAACCTTGAGTTGATTAGGAGTTGTGGTTTTTCTCGAATTAAACCAGCCTAAAGAAGAGATCCAAGGGTCCCTCGAAATTTCCTACAAATTATAACCATAGGTAGAAAACGCAAGAACGATCCTTGTTCTCTACCCGTTAATAAGCCCACTACTAGATCACAATCTAAGGCACGTGACAGAGTGTAGGATGAGTGTGTATGTAAAACACCCCCCAAATCTAGATACCTAGACTTGAAAGTATTATCATTTATTTTCCTCTTAAAACCATAAATGTTTTAACGATTTTCACTTAAGGAAAGATTTTAGAAAAAAATTAGATTTAATAAAAATATAAGATAATCAAATTAAATGTTACACTTATTTCAAATTTGAGTCAACATTAAATGTATTAGTACTGAGTCCATCTCACCACAAGTAGTAGTCTTGAACAATCTTGCCTTTATCATCTGAAATTGGGGAGGGATAACGTGGAATGACTCAACGCTCAGTAAGCAAACCTCGTGCATATGATGTATGATTATGGTATGCACATGAATTATTTTAAGATAAAAGTATTTCTCAATGTGTATCCCCTTTCTTTCATTTCCTTAAAAACTTAACATTGACATCGTGAGCTCATTTGGTGTATCGTCTAACCAATCAGAATGCAGTAGACAATTATTTTTTGAAACCCAATCGAGTACTACCAGTAGTACCGCAAAGCGGTTAACATTAACGTTATTATTGAACATTGGTCAAGTGCACCGGTCCCCCAAACCCCATTTCCCACTTACACTTTTCATGACATATACATACACCTCATAATAAAAATATTCTAGATACATATCTTTTTAAAACATTCATTGACTCGTGACATTTGGAAACTTTTAATTCTTTGAAACTTCATGCATACTTATGAATGCATTGATATACATGAATATATCATGAGCAGCATTAATAACATAAAACATAATAATCAAATATCAAAATCACATAATAAAAAATTTAGGCAACACATTTGTACATTTAATCGCGAAATGTTCACATAAAGACAAGATGAGGTTTACCTACCTTGAGTCCTAGCATTTTACTTTTCGAATGGCAAGTGAACATGTTCTTAGTTGCCCACAAAGTCAACGTGCCAAACTCTTAGGGTCCATTTGATTGCAAGAATGAAATTTGTAAAAAAAATGAATTTTAGGAAATTGAATTGTCTAGAACTTGTTTTACTGGGAATTGTCAATTAAATATGTTTGATTGGTATAATTTTTCACTTGAAAAATGTTAAAATTTTGGATCTTTTGGTGTTCATTTGACTTTGTTTTTCATGAAATTTGTCAATTAAGGGAATAGAATTTGTTACAATTGTGGATAGAATTTGTTTCCATTGTAAAAAATTTTTTAAAAAAAAGAAAGGTGGAAAACTCAATCCCCACCAAAACCAAAGTAATTGAAATTCCCTAAAAACCAAGAAATTGTGGTCACATGGGGGGCCGCGAATGGAAAACCAATTCCATGGAATTTGGGTGCCATCGAACACACATTTTTGGGTGTAAATGGAAAATGTTTCTCATTTTCCATGAAAAACCAAGGATATCAAACAGGGCCTTAGTTCATTACCATTTACTTAGAAAACTCCAACAAAATTAACTCTTTGAATATGAATTCGTATTACTGTTCTATTAATTTAAATTTATTTATTTATTTATTTTATTATTGTTATAAAATTATATGTACGAACAACAGTGTTAATGTGGAATCCCCTATTTAAAGGCCCCATCAATCTAAATATGTACAAACCGGTTTAATAACTATTAAGATACTAATTTCATTTAGGATATAATTAATGGATGATAAAAACTGGGGACTTAAGACAATAAAAAGCATGCAATGCACTGCAAAGGGTTTAGTCGAATAGCATCTCGACTAAATAGGTTATACAACCTAAGTGATAAATGTGGATATAAAATAAAGTGTATTTTTCTTTCGATACGAACTTTAAACGATTTTCAATTCTCGATTTATTTAACCAATATCCAACAAGGACCACTAACTTCTAAATTTAAGGTCCAGACCATATATATATATATATATATATATATAATTTGAATCATGATTATTGTGTATTATCCATAAAGATTAAACAAATGATCATGTCCGTGAAATTTACATTAAATCCACATTAATAACATATAATAAAGTAATAATCCTATTACCTTGACACTAGGCGTAAAAACTCAGATTCCGGGGTTGAAGCGAGGGACAAGGATTTTGAAGTTGAGATGAAAGTCTGGATATTACAATGAAGAGTAATAAGGCAAATTTTTTGACTCTTAAATCCTAATAAAGTCTGCTTAGGTTTTAATTTGGAAAAATGACTGACGAAACCTCTTATTATTCATACTAACTTATTTAAACTCTATATTAGTCCAATTAATTTACTAATTCCTATTATGTCATCCAATTATTATTTTTAAATTAATATATCTAAAAATATACTTTTTAAGAAAGAAATATTTCAACTCTAAAAGCAAGATAAATTTAAAGCACAAAGTAAAATATATTTTATAATTTAATATAATATAATTAAAATTATAAATATATTAGACTTAAATTAATAGGCACGTCGATCGTCTAGGACGTCTAGGCACATTCCACTGTAAAATAAATAATTAGACACGATAAAAATAATTATATTAATTAACAATACATGTAAATTTAATTAAAAAAAAATTCTTAACTAGACATGATAATTACGGAAAAACAAGTACACTGCGCTACAGATGTGTGCAACGGTATCCCATCACTTTAGCCAAATTCAAAGCAAATTTCCCAAGGTGCACTTGACAACTTTAGTTACCCATATGTTTCAAGGTGGTAAGCACCACTGTAAAGAAAATTAGTGCCCAATCCATTCCAGAAGCTCCTCAAAAAATGACCACAAAAATTTGTATCACGATCAGAAGTAATTATTTTAGGAAATCCATGAAGTTTAACAACTTCTTGAAAATAAAGATCAGCAATGTATGAGGCATCCGTAGTCCTATTGCATGGAATAAAAAGCGCCATCTTGGAAAAGCGTTCAACCACAACAAAAATAGAATCAATACCTCTTTGTGTCTTTGGCAATCCTCAACAAAATCCATGCTAACATCTTCCCAAGGACCATCCAGAATAGGCAATGGAGCATAAGTACTAGAATTTTGACTTTGGCCCTCACAAGTTTGACATACATGGCACCTCTTTGCAAACTTTGTAACATCACAATAATGAGTAGGCCAAAAATATTTTTCCTTAATCGGCAACAAAGTTTTATCTCTCTCAAAATGTCCACCAAGTACCCCCACGATGAAGTTATTTGGTGATGTACTCTCTAAGAGAACATTTGGAAATGCATAGGCGTGTTCCCTTTTGGAGAAAATCATCAAGTAAATCTTCATATTTTTACCTTCTTTGCATTTTTTGATAAATCTCCTTGAAATCAGAATCCTCTGGATAATCCCTCGTATAGCATCAAAACATTCCTACTGAATTGTCATAGAATTCAACAATGCAACTCTCTGACTAAGTTCATAAGCCACTTTGTTAAGTCATCCACTCCTATGCCTCAACATAGAAGTGTATTCTTGTAGGAATGATACCCAACCAGCATGTCCACTATTCAAGTTCGCCTAAGAACTACTATGTTCGAGAGCTTCATGATCCAAGCTAAGGATGAATTCTCATTGAATGAGATATGGTTGCCAATGACGAAGAGCTTGAACAATAGCATAGAGTTCAAGATCATAAGTAGAACACTTTTTCCTTGTCTCATTTCGTTTGTTGCTGAAGCAAGCATTTGGGTGTTTTCTTGACTGAATACTCCTCTATACCCCATGTGATGCATCACAGTCAACTCCAAAGATTTTCTCGAGATTAGGAGGTGCGAGAACGGGTACATTGGATAGCCTTTCCTTGATAATTTTGAACCTTCCACATAAATTTTTCTTTCTTCAAGTAATCTATCAATGGCGCTACAATAGTGCTGAAGTTTCTAATGAATCAACGATAAAATGAAGTTAATCCATGGAAACTACGTGCTTCATGTAGATTCTAGGAGCAGGGCCATTTTCATCCACCATAACACCTGAAGGGGTTAAAACAAAACCTAGAAGAACTAGGCAACGAGTCATGAAAGAATACTTTTTGAGATTTACATAAAGTTTAGCTTGTCACAAACTTACTAGAATAGTTCTCAAGTGCTCAGTGTAATCTAATGCATTTTAGCTATAAACAAGAATTTCATCAAAATAAACAATAAAAAATTTTCCAATGGAAGAAGAGAGAAGAGGATTTAAATCGTACAAAATCATAAATTGAGGACCAAAGTGAAATGTTTTGAAAGTTGAAAAACCCTTGTATGCAATTTACGAAAGACATAATTGAAAGAAAATACAACATTCAAGGACCAAAATGAAGAAAATCAAAGTTGAAGGAATTGATGTGCAACTTTCTTGAGGACTGAATTGAAAAAAATGGCAAAAAAAGAATCCCAAATGCACGTAGTTCAAGTTAGCGCGCACGCGTGGAGGTGTTGTTGCACAAATGGCCAGTGGCCCAAATGCACAACCATGTGCATGCGCAGGGTAATACCGGGGGCACCAGTTTTCTTTTAAAAAAAAAAAAGGCTGGAACCGGTTTCATTTAATCTATAAATTCAGGGTCTTAAATGGCAAATTACTTGGTTCATTTTAGCGGTTTTAAAAAATAAAAATTGGACTTTTGTAGTACTCATATTCTACTCTTCTTGCCACATTCATTTTGAGAGGGAAATAGAACCAAGAAGAAGGGCACAAATGAAGAGAAAAAACTCAAAGAAAGTAGAGAAATTTGGGGAAAATCAATATCTATCCATACCATTGATTTAAAAATCCAATCCATTATTTTATTCAATTTGTAATGTGTTAATATAAATCTTCTCCTTTTAATTATTTATATAAAATAAGCTAGTTCACGATGTAGGAATGATTGATATAGCTTAACTAGCTTTGTTGATTCAATACTTGCCTTTGAATATTTAAGTGCTTATTTTCATGTGTATCTACTATTGATTTCATGTTATTTGTATATTTGGCCATAAATCTTTGTGTTGAGTGATTTGTGCAATGGTTGAAAGATTATTGTGCAGTTTAGACCAAGTAGTAAATATCCTATGTTCTTATACGAGAAATGGATACACTGCTAACCTTAAATGACTTATTGAGTCCTTTTCAAAAAGTTAATGCAATTGATTGTGTTTTAATCGATATAGAGATATATTAGTTTGAACCAATCGATTAGGACTAATTTCGCTTGAAAGAGATAATTAGTTAAAATATGAAAATCAAGTCTGTTAGGAAAATGTGTAATTGGCAATCTGTGACCAAAGGACCTATTTGTCAAAATTGTAAAGTTAAGGACTAAATTGTACAGGTCAAATAGTTCAGAGACTAAAGTTACAATTTAGTAAAGGTCATAGCATAGGTCTAGGGTAAAGTGGGATGCTTTGAAGATGCAAACGGCGGGTTGATGTCGCTGGAGTTTCGCCCTGACCTTGCTAGAGCCAAAATTGCAGAACTGACCTCGCTGGAGTTTCGCTGGTCTATCGCCTGAGCGAAGGTACGTCGCTCGAGTTTCGCCAGGACCTCGCTCGAGCGACCATGTTATCTGGCCTTTGGTAATTTTAATGCCTCGCGAATTTTTAATGCCCTATATTACCAAATTCGACCTACTATATAAACAAAACGTCCGATTTTCTAATCAGACCTTTGGTAAACATTAAAACAACAATTCCGCTCAACTTCCAAAGGATCAAGAACCAACAATAAATTCATCCTTGATTCTCATGGTTCTTTGAATAAAAACATCAACCCTCACAAAACCAAAACACCCTTTCATATCTCCATATAAACTTCCAGAAGATCATCTGTTTGAAGATCCGGGAAGGAAATTGCTTGAAGAACTGGAGAGTTTGGTGATTCACAGGAGGTAGAAGATATTCAAAGCTGGGATTTTGGCGCAGATCTGCAAAATCCAGGATAGCTGTGGTCGATACAGTAAGGAGGTCAGAATATTGTTAGAATCAATAATGTTTGACGTACTGTAAGTTAATATCTTCTATAGTGGATCTCTACTGGCTTGTGCCCGGAGTTTTTACCCAGTTGGGTTTTCTCCGTCAACATTTTGTTGTGTTTTTACTGCTTTCTGCTATTTATTTTTCAACCGGTAATTCAACTTAGGTAGATAAAGTATGTGAATGAATCTAGACGATGTATAATTGATGTGACTTGTTGCATCAGTTAATTAATTGTTTTAATTCAGCATAAACACCTATTCACCCCCCTCTAGGTGTTGGTTGGGTCGAACTACTGCTTTTTCAAGTGGTATCAGAGCCAAATCTCGAGTCCTGACCCATAGTTGTCTAGATGAGTCAACCACTTTCTGTACCTTCGTACTTTGACGGAAGTAATTATGCCTATTGGAAGGTTAGAATGCGTGCGTTTCTTAAGTCTTTAGATGAGCATGTTTGGGTAAGTGTGCAAAATGGTTGGAAACCTCCCTCTACTATCGTATCAGGAACTGTTAACCTTACCGACATATCTCTATGGACTAAGGATGAAATAG
>NW_019252291.1:0-24368 GCF_002742605.1 Olea europaea var. sylvestris | reverse complement strand
AGAGTGACAAGGTTGAGGAAGAACTTCCAAATGATAATTCTAGTAATGAGGAAGAGGATGACATAGACATACAAGAAGCTTATCAACTTTTATTTAAGGAGAGTCTTAAAATCAAAAAGGTTAATAAAGCCCTACTCAAAAAGGTTGATGAACTTGAGAGAGAAAAAGAGAAACTTGCTAGTAATCTTCAGAATTCACTTAAGAGTGGCAGTGAGTTAAAGTGTGTCAATGAGAAGTTAGAAGACAAGATTAAGACTTTGACTAGTGAATTGGTGAAATCTAATGCTCATCTTCAGACTTTCGTAAGTGGGACTAAGAAATTGGACAATATTTTGGAAATGAATAAGCCTGCAGGAGATAGGAAAGGTCTAGGATATGTTGAGAGTAATACACATGTTGTTGGACCTTCTAAGACTGTTTTTGTTTCTGCCTCTAAGAAAGTTAATGCTGTGAGTAGTTCAAATAAGGGTAAGAATGTTCCGGGAGAACAGAGTCATCAATCACGTAGGAACTTCATACACAGATACCCTCAGCCACGTACCTTTGAGCCTAGGTTCATTTCCACCTGTCACCACTGTGGAGCCTTAGGACACACTAGGCCTAGATGCTATAGGTTAGGGAATGAGCGTAAAAATCTGAATATTCCTAAGCAGGTTAGCTTTCTGTCTAATCAGGTTAGTCATTTAACCGAGATGCTTACTAAGCTTACTAGGAGTACTTTATCATCTAAAAAAGTTTGGGTCAAAAAGGGTGATCTAGCTAGAGATTCAGGTCAAGAAAAGTGTTTTGTTGCTCATGTTGCATTGAAAGCCCAAAATTACGACATGTGGTACCTAGATAGTGCATGTTCTACACATATGTGTGGTAATAAGGCTTTATTCACTACTCTTGATGAATGTAACGGTGGTATGGTTACCTTTGGAGATGGAGGTTCTGCACCTATTCTTGGCAAAGGTACTGTACGAATACATGGTTTACCTGTGATCTCTAATGTGCTTTATGTGGAAAGTTTAAAGTCTAACTTGTTAAGTATTAGTCAAATTTGTGATGCTGATTTTGAGGTGAGTTTTGTGCAAAAGAGATGTACTGTGTATGATTTGTCTGGTGGGATGATTCTTGAAGGGGTTAGAACAACAAATAATTGTTATGGAGTCTTGCCTAATTCTAACTATGTGTGTAGGAGTGCTAAAATTGATGTGAGTGAACTTTGGCACAAAAGATTAGGTCATTTGAACTATAAGAGTCTAGTACAACTGGCTAGGAAATAATTGGTAGATGGTTTGCCCAAGATAGGTCCTAGTGAAAATGTTGTGTGTGGACCATGTCAACTAGGTAAACAACTTAAGGGAAGTCATAAGAAGACTTCAAAAATTCTGACCAAAAGACCCCTAGAATTGATACACATGGATTTAATAGGACCATCTAGGACTGAGAGTTTAGGTGGTAAGCGATACATTCTTTTTGTGGTAGATGACTTCTCGAAATTCACATGGATAGAATTGCTTAGGGAAAAATCTGATGCATGTGATCTCATAAAATCTTTGTGTAAACGGCTTAGCAATCAAATAAATCTCAAAGTGTCTAGAATGCGTAGTGACCATGGAAAAGAGTTTGAGAATTTTAATCTTGAAAGTTTCTGTATGGATGAAGGGATATTACATGAGTTCTCTTCGCCTGTCACTCCTCAACAAAATGGGGTGGTTGAAAGGAAGAATCGGGTTCTTCAGGACATGGCTAGAGCCATGCTTCATGGCAAGGAACTAGCCCTACATTTTTGCGGAGAAGCTGTTAACACTGCATGCCACATAATTAATAGAGTTTACCTTAGACCCAAGACCGATCAGACTCCATATGAGATACTTAAGGGTAAAAAGCCTACTGTTAAGTACTTTCGAGTGTTTGGGAGTAAGTGCTACATTTTGCGTGATAGAGAGAACTTGAGTAAGTTTGAATCGAAGAGTGATGAAGGAATCTTCTTAGGGTACTCTAGAAATAGTCAAGCATTTAGGGTGTATAACTTACGTACTCATGTAGTGATGGAGTCAGTAAATGTTGTAATAGATGATGCTGTGAGTGAGGGGGAGAGTGTTGAAAATTGTGATAAAGATGGTGATCTTATAAGTTCTAGTGATCCTACTGAGCCACCTGTGTCTGAATCATCTCTTGGGAAACCTGAAACAGCTGAAAAGAAAACATTTCCACAAGATCGAGATAAAGATCCTAAGGAACCATCGACTAGGGTTAAGTCTAATCATCCTAAGGACAATATCATTGGGGATCTAGATGAAGGTATGAGGCTTCGTAGGAGAGTACTGAACAATATAGCATACACTAGCTATGTCTCTCAGGTAGAACCTAAGAAAGTTGAAGAGGCGCTTAGTGATGAGTGTTGGGTGAATGCGATGCATGAGGAGCTCAATCAATTTGCAATGTGTGGATCTTAGTTTCCAGACCTGAGAATTGTAATGTTATAGGTACTAAGTGGATCTTTAAGAACAAGACAAATGACCAAGGTACTATAACTAGGAATAAGGCTAGACTAGTTGCTCAGGGTTATACTCAAGTTGAAGGAATTGATTTTGATGAGACTTTTGCCCCTGTTGCACGACTTGAGTCTATTCGAATTCTGCTTGCTGTTGCATGTACCCTAGGGTTCAAGTTGTATCAAATGGATGTTAAGAGTGCTTTCTTGAATGGACTTCTTCAAGAAGAAGTCTATGTGGAACAACCAAAAGGATTTGTTGATCCTAAGTTTCCCCACTATGTCTACAAACTTCACAAAGCCCTCTATGGTCTGAAGCAAGCTCCTAGAGCTTGGTATGAGAGACTTACATCATACCTTGAAGAGCATGGATTCTCTCGAGGTGGTGCAGATAGGACCTTATTTATTAGACATGTTGAAGAAACAATTACCATTGCTCAAATTTATGTCGATGATATTATTTTTGGTTTTCCTCTTGAGTCTTTAGCTTATGAGTTTGCTGAGTGTTTGAAGCAAGAATTTGAAATGAGTATGGTTGGGGAGTTGGGTTATTTTCTTGGACTTCAGGTGAGACAGACAGAGGATGGACTGTTCATTTCACAGTCTAAGTATGCTAAGGATCTAGTTAAGCGCTTTGGGCTGGATAGTAAGAAGCATACTAGGACACCTATGAGTACTAGTTTGAAGTTAAGTCGTGATGCTTCAGGTAAGAGTGTCGATCCTTCCCTATATAGAAGCATGATAGGTAGTCTTCTTTATCTCACAGCTACTAGACCTGACATTGCTTTTAGTGTTGGAGTGTGTGCTCAATATTAGGCAAATCCAAAAGAATCACACTTAAGCTCTGTTAGACGCATCATTAGATATGTGAGTGGAACAGTTGATTTAGGAATATTCTATTCTAGGAATTCTAATCTTGACTTGGCTGGTTACTCCGACGCCGATTGGGCCGGAAACGCGGATGATAGGAAAAGCACGACAGGGGGTTGTTTTTACATGGGTAGCAATCTCGTAGCCTAATTGAGTAAGAAACAGAATTCTATATCTCTATCCACGGCAGAGGCCGAATACATAGCTGCAAGTAGTTGCTACACTCAGCTTCACTGGATGAAGCAGATGCTGAGTGATTATGGGATTAATCAAGGAACCATGACTGTTTTCTGTGATAATACAAGTGCTATAAATATTTCTAAGAATCCCATTCAACACTCTCGAACAAAACATATTGACATCCGACATCATTTTATTCGTGAGCTTGTTGAATCACATGTAGTCTCTCTCGACCATGTCTCTAGTGATAATCAATTGGCAGATCTTCTTACGAAACCACTAGATGGATTGAGGTTTGAGTTGCTTCGGACGGCTGTTGGTGTTTGCTCACCTATCTGATCTTGGATTCATGCATATTCATGCATTCATCACATATGCACCTAGTCACTTCATATCTTGCATGTGATCTGTGTGTGTGTGACGCATTTTTGATTGTTAGTTTGTCATTTAATCTTCTTTTGTGTGTTATATTTGTGTGTTTAAATATGAAAATAAAACAAAAAAAAATCATCATAATAAACCATAAAAATAAAATGGGATTTTGTGTGTGTGTGCCTTTTATGTGACGATAATGGCTTTTGCATTAAAGATCAACCTCTATTTTTCATCATATGTACAAGTCTGAGATTCCATTATCGTTCTCTTTGCCTGTGGAGTTCTGGGTATATGGCTCGTCATTCATTTTTGCACAGCACACATTGTAGTCCTGTGAGTGAGTCTTGACCACATGGGTGAGACTTGGGATGGTGTTCTTCTGTGATTGGGGTTATGCGTCCATTTGACTTGATCTGGGACTAGTGTCACCTAATCATATTGTCTTTCCCCACTTTTCTTTTGCTGAACTTATGACTGTCTTCGGGGCCTATTTGACTCGAACAATTAAGCCTGAGGGGTTTCTAACCTGGTGCCCTACGGTCATCTGAGTTGGGAGTCACTGGCCCAAAGTTCGTTACCAGGGTCATTTATGTCGCCTAATGGGGATAGAATTGTACTTAAGTTCTTTTGTTTCAAAAAAAAAAAATTATGGAATCATACAGTTAGGGGGAGTAAAATTGTGAAAATCGTAATATTTGATATAGGTCCTCGTGGAATTGGATTTGAATGTCACTTGGTAGACATACACCTCTGTCTGGTTGTTTTCACATGTCCTTTCTCACTGATTTAAGGTTTTTGACTCTCACTTGCATGGACTACGTGGCACTTTTCACGATGATATTCTATATACACTTTACTCCACGGGATTTTGAACTATGTGTGGACTTACGATTTGTCTATGTGCTGAGTGTCGAGGTTGTGATTTTATGCTTTTTGTTGGTATAGTTTACATAATTGGTCCCATGCTTCGTGTTTCCGATGCTCTGCCCTTGTCTTATTTTTGAAAATACACGATTTGGGGCTAATTTCGTCATTTCTTGATAATTGTGTTCTTTTTCTCCATATTCAAAATTTTAGTGCTATTTCTGACATTTGAACTTCGCTCGAGTATCGCCCACATTTCGCTCGAGAGACAAATGCAAAATGCTTTTCGCTCGAGTTTCGCCCACGTCTCGCTCGAGCAACAGTGCATTTTTAAAAGTCACCGGTTTCATTTTTCGTGCACTTCTTCCCATTTTCTCTCATTTTTTCACCAATTGCTCCAACTCCTTCACAATTCATACTTCACACTTGTTTCTTACACAATTTCGATGCCCCTAACATATATTGGCTTCCGGATTTCAAAATTTGCACAACGGTTTGAGGTATTGTTTTTCTTTTTTTCTTTCTTTTTTTTCTTCTTTCCTATTGTGTTTTTGTATTTTGATTGTTTCTTCTTCCCTTGTATGATCTTCATGCGTTTCTTGTTTGTTATTCTTGTTATTCTTCGCATTTTGCATCACAAATTCCATTACATTGTGTGTTCTTCAATGGTTTAGTAATGGAGGTTTCGTGTTTTTCGTCCATGTTCGTGTTGTTCGTTCTTGCATTCCTTTAATCCGTTTGATGTGTGGTTTGTTTCATTTTAAAGCCCTTGGATTCTAGTTTGTGGAACTATGCTTGGATACATGCTTGGGTCTCGTATGTGCTTGGAATTGTGTGCCGAAGTGACGCCCGTCATGTGTTCGATGAAAGTCCCCTATTTTTGTTTTGTTTTTTTTTTTTCCTTAGTTTGTGTGTTTCATTTTTTCCTCCTCTTCATTTCGCCTTTGTTTCATTCTCGTCACGTGACTTGTTGAGTGTTTCTACACATATTTTTGGTGAATATTTCCATCATGCTTGGTTTGATCTTAAGGTCGTTCACGTTTTTCGATGCATCTCTTTCGTGCCTCATTTATGTGTGCAGTGTTTCATTTCATATTGCATCGTACCCCGTGCATTCTTCATCTTACTAATTGAGTTCCATCTCTCCATGTGTCAGATGGCCCGTAAGCGTTATCGATCTTCTGCGTAGCCAGCTAGTGGTTCGACGTCGTATAGTCGTTCCAGATTCATTTCTGCTATAACTCAGGAGGTCTTCACTTCTCAGTTCTCCTTACACCCCGTTCTCATGGAGCGTGAGGTAATCGTCTCTGACCTTCCTGTTGATATCGCCGCCATTTTTGTTTCCCGGGGTTGGGAGCCCCTTCTTGTTGGTCTTTCACCTCCTCCCCCACTCCTCGTTCAGGAATTCTATGCTAACATTCATGATATCGACGGCTCGTCTTTTCGGGTTACTCTTAGAGGTCATTCTTTTTGGGTTACTCCATCGGCTATAGCTCATGCTTTAGGTATACCTCATATTACCCATCCGACTTATCCCTATATTTTACTTGCTTCTATTCCGGCCGATTCTCTTGTTCGGTCGACGCTTTTGAACACCCCGTCTATCGGGAGGCCTTCGGCGATGGCTACGGGGTCATTACCTACTGATCGTCAGGTGTTGTTGCGCATAGTGTGTACAAACCTGTGGCCGGTTGCCCATACCTCTTCATTACCTATGGTGCGAGCCCGTTTTCTTTATGCTCTTCTCCATGGGAACTCGATCGACTTTCCTAGTTTTGTGTGCCAGAATATTCTGGCTTCATTTCGTACTCTTGGAAGTCGGATCGGGTTGCCTTATGCTTGCTTGATTCATAGGGTTACTTTGTCGTTGGGTGCTTCCTTTCCAGAGGGTTCGACTTGTCGCATAGGCCATCCAATAGGACAGCAGACCATTTATCAGAGTCGATCCCATGTACAGTCATCTTCCTCTTCTGCTCATGCTACGGGTCAGGCAGCGGCCGTTGATGTTTTTGATCTTTCGGAGCCCTTTGATCCTATTACTGAGATTCTTACAGGGGGTTCCCGTGTGTTTCTCTCGCCTCGTACGGCTTTTCCTTTGACTACTCCACTTACTTCTGCCTTTCCTTCGACCTCTACTTCTACTTCTGCTCTTGGGATGGCTGTTTTGCCCATGGACCCCATGGTAACGCTTATGGGACAGATGTCTACTTTGGTCGAGTAGCAGGCTCGTATGATGGCAGAGATCACGCAGTTACGTGCTGCGTCGGAGCGTCAATCAGCTGAGCTTTCTTCTTTTCGCCATGCTCTTGCAGTGTGTCGGCGTCATTTGCGTTGGATTCGTGATAGTATGGAGGAGGACACGGATGCTGAGAGCGAAGCTGAGTCTTCAGACGCTGGTGGTGCTGCATCGTAGTTAGTTAGTTCATTGTTTTGACCTTTGTCCTTTGTGACAAAAAGGGGGAGTAGACATTTGGATAGATAGATTGATAGATCTTCAAATTTTTGGTAATTGTGTAGATCGATAGATCTTCAATTTTTTGGTAATTGTGTTATACTTCATGACTAGATTAAGTTTTTTGATGTTTTGGCAATATTAATGTATGTTTTTGGTATTTTTTGACTTACATTATTATTGCTTCTTAATCTGGTTAATGACATATGATCGATATCTTGTTTACTGTTTCCATTTCATATGCTTTTACACTTGGTATTTGAGTTTGTGATTTTCAGGAAACAGGTTCAACAAGAGATTGCTACTTTAGTTGAATAGATAGGTTGTTTGGAGTCATGTTTATTTTTGTCCTTGACTGTCATATGTATTTTTGTCACAGAATGCCAAAGGGGGAGTTTGTTAGGAAAATGTGTAATTGGTAATCTGTGACCAAAGGACCTATTTGTCAAAATTGTAAAGTCAAGGACTAAATTGTACAGGTCAAATAGTTCAGGGACTAAAGTTGCAATTTAGTAAAGGTCATAGCATAGGTCTAGGGTAAAGTGGGATGCTTTGAAGATGCAAACGGCGGGTTGATGTCGCTGGAGTTTCGCCCTAACCTTGCTAGAGCCAAAATTACAGAACTGACCTCGCTGGAGTTTCGCTGGTCTATCGCCTGAGCGAAGGTACGTCGCTCGAGTTTCGCCAGGACCTCGCTCGAGCGACCATGTTATCTGGCCTTTGGTAATTTTAATGCCTCGCGAATTTTTAACGCCCTATATTACCAAATTCGACCTACTATATAAACAAAACGTCCGATTTTCTAATCAGACCTTTGGTAAACATTAAAACAGCAATTCCTCGCAACTTCCAAAGGATCAAGAACCAACAATAAATTCATCCTTGATTCCTATGGTTCTTTGAATAAAAACATCAACCCTCACAAAACCAAAACACCCTTTCATATCTCCATATAAACTTCCAGAAGATCATCTGTTTGAAGATCCGGGAAGGAAATTGCTTGAAAAACTGGAGAGCTTGGTGATTCACAGGAGGTAGAAGATATTCAAAGCTGGGATTTTGGCGCAGATCTGCAAAATCCAGGATAGCTGTGGTCGATACAGTAAGGAGGTCAGAATATTGTTAGAATCAATAATGTTTGACGTACTGTAAGTCAATATCTTCTATAGTGGATCTCTACTGGCTTGTGCCCGGAGTTTTTACCCAGTTGGGTTTTCTCCGTCAACATTTTGTTGTGTTTTGACTGCTTTCTGGTATTTATTTTTCAACCGGTAATTCAACTTAGGTAGATAAAGTATGTGAATGAATCTAGGCAATGTATAATTGATGTGACTTGTTGCATCAGTTAATTAATTGTTTTAATTTCGCATAAACACCTATTCACCCCCCTCTAGGTATTGGTTGGGTCGAACTATTGCTTTTTCAAAGTCTAACATATTGAATGAGTAATATGTTAATTTGCTTGTGGAGAAATCAATTAGGCAATGATTAAGTAAAATCATGAATCCCAACTATTTTACGCTCTCAGCGTTCCTTAATTTTATGATTTGTTCTTTTTGTTATTATTTAAAAAAAAATCTTATATTCTGTTACATTGTTAGAATTAAATCAACTATTATGTAATTAAAAGTAGACAATCCTTAGAGATCGACTTGGACTCGCAGTCTATTTTATTACTTAAATGCGACCCGTGCACTTGCAGGCTATAACTTTTGCAAACAAGTTTTTGGCGCCATTGTTAGGGAATGTTTTTACTTTGATTACCACTTTTGTTAATTTTAGTTTAACAAATTATTATTATTATCATCATTGTTTCTCTATTTTTATTGCATCTTTTGGCTTACTCTCCCCTCCTCCCTCCACAGTTTTGATCTCTCTTGATTTTGATATTCTCTCATTGTACTTTTTAGCTATATATACACATAATTCTGATGGTGTTAAAGTAATTTTTTTTTTTGCAATGGCTAATCTCTACATGGACTATGGATGTATGCTAGGAGGAGATCCAAGTTGTGAAACTTGTAATGAGATAGATCATATTGAGCAATGCTTGTATTCGTGCAGTGATGCATCAATGTCTAAACTTCTTTGGTTTAGACAATTCTTAAGGTGTCGAAAATAAGTACTTGATAAATCTTATGAGAGCTACAAACTCGCAAGAGATTATATACTTGAGGATTGGGATGAGGATATCAAACTTATGGGAGATGGTCCTTCTTTATTGAGCAGATAGGTACTTGCAAAATATTATTATGAACTTGCCAAATTGGATGAAAGCAACATGTCTATGGGAAATTAAATGTACTTGGATGGATTTCAAAAGTGGATATATAATCCACTTGACAGCCGATGGAACCAACTTCTCATCGCCTATGGATTTAGACTGTGGAAATGTTATTCAACTTGAAAAGATATCAACTATTGGGAAAAAAAAATAAAGAGAATGACAAATTAATCATTAAAGAACCAAACGAAGAGGTAGAAATCAACGATAAAAATTGACATACGTTCTTCCAACTTCGTTGATTGTCCAAAAATTGATTTTTTGGTTAAGCTCGATGAAGAGGTGGAAGTCTAGAATCGGATGAAATAGACAAGTCCTATTATGTTGAAAGGGTCAAGATAGTGGTTTGGTAAAATAATAAAAAGTGGAGCAAAATTAAAAGAAGAAAACTAAGCAATGCATCTAAAGCTTTCTTTGTATGTCCCTGATTCAAATTGCCAAAGTCAAGTTAAAGACTTTTAAAAAAAGATCTTATTGGAAGCCAATTCAGACCTCTTACTCTTAATATTTTTATTTAATTTTATTTATTAGTATGCTTCTATTTGATTAATTATTAATTTTGTTGGGTCACTTTTGAAGTCCGAGCCGCCCATGGTTGTCAGCAAATTTTGGAGTGAATTGTTGTACAAGGTCACAAGCCTAAGTCCATCACAAGCATCCTTCAATAAACATCCAACTCAGGAAGTCTAGCTATCTCCATTTCTCTTTTATTTTGATCTTTTACACACTGGGGACAATATGTAATTCAAGTTTTGGGTGATGGTTTACTTTGTGTTAACTGTTTGTGACATGTTTGATAATTTTGCTGGCTAAAAATATTTTGATGTTTAAAATTGTAATTGATTCATGAGTTATGACCAAATATGCTATTTGTGCTTAAACTTTTTGATAAAAAAAAAAATCTCTTTTCCATGTAAAACTTCAAGTTGCTTTGAGCACAATAATCATTATCAATTATTGTTTGGATGTGGAAATTATTGACTGAGGAAAGAGTTTTGTATTGGTAGAACTAGGTTGTGAAGTTGTGTGAAGAATTTTTTTTCTTTTTATTTTATAAATTGATGTTCTCTCACTTTATTATGAGATAAGTTTGGGGTGATCAAGCCAGTAGGGAAACTATTTGGAAATGTGTTGAGTTTCTATACATATTGAATATTTTTGTATGGAGTGTCTTTGACTAACGAGGATAAACTAAGTGATAATCATTTGCTAGGGATCTAAATCCCATACTTTTTATTGCCAAAAGAAGACGTTACACTTGTTAATCCTTGCCTTGCTCCATAGCCTTTTTGACTCGAGTTAGTAAGTCCATTGAAGTATCTTGAAACCCATACCCCTTGTCTTTAACAATCAGGGAGTTGTCATACTAAACCTCGTTATATGAGTCAAGAAGAAAGCTTAAGGGAGAGAGGAAAATCTTGAAATTTAATTGAAAATTTTAATAGAAATTGTGCATTTGTAATTGATGTGATGGCTTAGATAACTAGTAGCACTCAAAGTTGGGAAGAATTATCACATGACTAAATATTGATATTGTCGGTTAGACCCAACCAAATTAAAGTGGGAAAATAAAAGAGTGATTTGAAAACAACCTTTAGATTTACATCTCGAGAAAGAAAATAAATATCTATTGGGGGATGTGAATATCACCTCTAGAAAAGGAAAAAAATGGTCACTACGGGTCGGGTTTCTTTCTTTACAATTTTTTCCTAATTTAGGTGATGATCAAGGTTGACTATGCACACATAGACTTATCAAACATTGGATGAGCTCAACTTGCTTTTACTAGCATTATTTGGACTATATTTGTGAATTGATTATATAATTTTACACTCAAGAGTATTTTGACAAGTTATTTAATATTGTTGGTCTTTAAAATGTGTTATTTGATTGTGTAGTAGATAGTCTTCCTCCTGAGCAAAAACTTAAGTTTGAAGGTATTTGATAAATGTGTATTTACATGCTTATTAGAGGCTTAAATAAACTTATTATTGATGAAATGAGCGGACATCGACTCGCAAGAATGTAATTTTTGTCTTTGTAGGAAAAAAATTATCAATTGAAAGAGTACAAGCAAAAAGGAAGATATAAAAGACTAAAATCATATATAATCATGAATTTGGAGACCAAATTAAAAAGTATTGATACTTGAAGGATCTTAGATCAGTTTATGTAGGGCATAATTGAAATAAGATACAAAATTCAAGGACCAAAATGAAGAAGATTAATGTTGAAGGACATGACATAAAATTTCCTTGAGGACCGAATTGAATTTAAAAAAAAAAAAGAAGAAACCCACACACAAGCAGCACAAGCTTACGCGCGTGGGCTTAAAATACCAATGTGTGAGCTTCCATTCTCAAAAAATTGCTAGAACCGATTTCATTTAATCTGTAAATTGAGAGGCTTAAATGGCAAATTTCTAGGTTCGTTTTGAGGGTTTTAAAAGATAAAAATTGGGCTATTGAAGCACTCTTCTTTTACTCTTATTAACGCATTCATTTTCTAGGGTAGGAGGAATAGAGCCAAAACAAGGGCACAAAGAAGGAGAAAAACTCAGAGGAAGTGAAATTTTTTTAGGAAATTGAGATCAATCCGTACCATTGCTTCAAGAATTTGACCAAAAAAGGATTTTATCTTTAATCTTGCACTTCATCCATTATTTTCTTCTGTTTGTAATGTATTGATATAAATCTTGCTAGTTCTTGATTTTGGGATGATTGATGTAGCTTAACCTAGCTTTGTTGATCTCAATACTTGCATTTTAAAATTTAAGTGCTTATTTTCATGTGTATCTATTATTGTTTTCATGCTATTCGTATATTTGGGCATAAATATTTGTGTTGAGTGATCTGTGCAATGGTTGAAAGATTATTGTGCAGCTTAAACTAAGTAGTAAATACCCTAGGTTCTTGTACGAAATAGAGATATACTCCCAACTCTAAGTGACACATTGAGTTAATTTCACAAAGAGTTAATACAATGGATTGTGTTGTAATCGACATAGAGATACGGTAGGTTAAATGAATCAATTAGGTCTAATTTCACTCAAGAGAGGTAATTAGTTAAAATGGGAAAATCAGGTCTAACATAGTAAATGAGTAATTTGTTAATTTGCTTGTAGAGAAATTAATTAGATGACGATTAAGTGAAATCATGAATCCCAACAATTTTATCCTCCCAACCTTCTTTAATTTTATGATTTGTTCTTTTTGTTATTACTTTCATTATTTTCAAAATCTTATTTTTTGTTACATTGTCAGAATTAAATTAACTACTGTGTAATTAAAAGTAAACATTCCTAAAAAAATCGACTCCGACTCGGACTCGTAGTCCATTTTTTTACTTAAATGCGACCCATGCAGTTACAATTTGTAATTTTAGCAGACATAAACAAGCCATTTATGATATGAACCTTCCCGAATCACCCTAGTGGACTCGAAACATGATGTGCGCCAATGATGAATGCGGACTAAACGTCAAATCTATCACCAAGGCTGACTATGAGTTACGTCAAAAAATGTATCAAAATCAAATGTTGTGTAAAATATCATCAATATGAGTTATAACACTCAACATGTCATGTGGCTCTCATTCTTAAATCATTAGGCTCTTCCAGCTAAAAAGAATCAATTGCTACCTGTAGGAAAAATTACGGGAAAATTTGTGAGTTGATAGCTCAATGAGTGGAGAAGATCAAAATAATTATACTTTTTCAATTTTACATCTTGATCGAAAACTGCTTTTATATCATTAAACAACTCGCAAGATAACATCATATAATTATAACCAAAACGTGAGACATTCACATAACGTGGTAAAATATCATCTCAAGTCATGATATAAACATAAGCTGGTAATCATGCTACAATCTTATCACATCAAATATACTGGAAAATCCACAAAAAATGTACCCTCTGACTAAAATCTGTAATCCGCCCCTCGGGCTAAGAACCTTTGCCACGGGCCTTTGGCCCCCTCCATGAACAAAAGGCGATCTCAAGACCTCTGGTAGTCAATTCTAAAACATGGCCAAGGCCCCTCTGTGGACTAGAAGAAGTATATAATCACGGGCACTTTTCTGGTCGATCTCAACATCACATGTCTCACATATCAAGTCATAAATGTACCACAAGAAATCCTTGAAATTCCACATGAATCATAATGAAAGAAATTTATATAGTAATCATAAAATCGAACACATAATTGCACATGCTTTGATAATATACTTAATTTATAAATACTTTAAAAATATTTATATTTTTCCACTCACAAAACTATGTTAGCAAAATCAACTCGGTTGGTAAGCTGTCCCGATGTCAGTATTACAGCCTGAAATATGATATAATTTTTAAATCAACAATTAACTATTTTTAAGTAATTTACCTAATTAAATAGGCGATACCCAAACTTAATCATTTCATGTTTAAGCAATTTCGAAAGTCTCTTTAATCACTAAACATAGTTTTTCTTTTACTTACCTCAATTTCATAGTTTATTATACCTAAACCCCTCAATAAAATTGAATTTAATCTAACAACTATAAAATTAAACATAACTTGACAAAAGTAACTTTTTACTTACCTTTCAAAATTGAGGAATTCAAGCCTAATAGTATAGACCACTTATTTTCTAACAACATAGGCAAACTTTCCTTTTATTTTTGTCTTCCTTTCCTTTCCTTTTTTTTTTTTTCCCTTTTTTCCTCTTTCTCTTTTTCTCTCTGCTTCAGCGTCTCTCAGTTGTGGGAGTAAAAATGGATTTGTGTGTGTTTTGTAATGGTTTTGGATTGGATTGATATCAATCCAATTCCACCGCCTTAATCTTTTTCCTTTTTCTTTCCTTTTTTTTATTAACATGTTTGACTTTTTTTTTTCTTTTTTAATTAAATTAATGTATTACAAAACTCACCCCCTTAAAAGAATTTCATCCTCGAAATTCAATTAACTAAGATTCATACATGTAATATATATAGAGAACACATTTGATCCTCACTTGCCATAATGCCTCATCTATTGAATGATTACTCCAGCAAACTTTTAGTCCCAAAATTTAATCTTTCCTATCATACCTTTAATAACTTCCTAAGCCAATATATAATATTCTCATCTTTCCAATTTGAAAATCAAGATACTACTTTTCATGTTCTCCAAATCTTCACCTTACGTCATAATTTAAGCTATTCTCTAATCACATTCTTTTTCTATAACAATGGTTACAGATTAAGATCAAACAACATTCTTTCGCCCATTTCGTCATACGTCATTGGAATATTTCAATATCATATACAACCTCAATTATCCTCACCTATGTTTAGTTTATTTTATATGTCAACTCCAGGAAAATAAATAACTATCCAAGTCTCCTTTAATTAACCAACCATAGTTGATAGCCTCTCTTTTGAACTTGTCTTCATTCCCTATATTTGGAATCCCCAAAACTACCTCCATTCTAAATTGACAATATCTCCAAAAATTCAATAGTTCATGATATTAAAAAATTCTACTTATACTCAACAAAACAACTGAATAGCTCAATATGGTGTTCTTTTCCTTTAATTCTATATCACCCACTGAAAATATATACACAATTTCCATTTCCTTCATTTCAAATAAAATCTACCTTAAAGTTTGATTTGATATTTCTCGCAATGCGATGACAAAATCCCAATATAACCAACTCCAAATCATGTTTTAATCATGTCGCTTCAACAATTTACAGTATCATCCATAATTTATAAGTTTACTTCAGAATACTTTCTAAACCTTAACATAAATTATTATCGTGAATCAATCACTTTATCATCTTTAGAAATAAGAGCAAGTATTTCCTTATAATTTCCTGATAGCAAAACTTTTAACATTTCTATACCCATATAAATTTTGTTGTTTCTTTCTATGAAGAGACAGTAATAACATTAAATCATGAAAATCTATACTCTTATTCCATAAATGGGTCGTTGGTCTATCATCAATGCATAATCTTTCTTGTATATTGCATAAAGACCTTTAATTGGGGTAATGTAACCTAAAGATATTGTCCCACAATTGAATAAAATTACATTCAATGATCACCCTAAACTTCAAACTATTCGACATATCATCCACATATTCCATCGCAAACAGATCTCAATAAACATGGAATACTTTATACATGAAATCCAAAAATACAATCAAAAATTACATCACTAAAAATTTATTAAATTCATCTTAACTTCAAAATTTAACTCAACGCTTCCAGATTTTATGGAATATAACACAATACTCCAACAAATGGCCTTAAAAAAATTAATTAACTTAATAACCCAAATCTTTCATCACATTATTTGCTATAGGACAGTCATTACATTTATTTACATGTTATTCACCATATCATGTTGTAATCATATAACCTCATCACATACTTATGGCCATACCATATGTCTTCCAACTTTTGGTTATATCAATTTTCCTTAAGATCACAACATAATAACCTTCATATTTATCATGTGAACCTTTCATACATCAATATATCATCAAGATTTCATACGTTAATTTTCCAAACTCAATAAATTCTAATTTTACCATTCTCTAATATTTTTTTCCACATAAACATACCTAAATGCACATATCCATTTAATTCTATTTTTAAAGAAACAAATCACCCCATAATAGGTAATCATTATGAAGTTCCATCCCTATTATTCTTACGTTCCTTGTAATCAAATCACTCATAAATAATCGAAATAATTGAAATTACCATTAATTTCCTCGATGCCTAAAATACACAACAACACATTGTCATCTATCAATCAACAAATAATCATTTTGTCTTCCATAATTTCTTATCATATAGCATAAATATACACCATTATGATTTATATTATTATCCCATATAAGTGGTCACGAATCACCACAAAATTTTGATAACACTAAAGACCATTTGGCTTCAAAAATAATTAAAATTTCTCACTGATTGTCACCAATCACACATCATATCATTTCCTTGTCTTTATCGTGGAAGCTATAGCTAAAAATTTTCCTACATACACATAAAAAAAATCACGTAGTTCTACAAATAAATTGATAATTAAGTGATTGTAATATCTGTACTTTGAATGTTCCGTAGAATCATCACAATTTGTTCAAATCTTAATAGGTTACATAAACACATAGTTCCAACCCAACAACTAATAATATTTCCAACCATCGGATCATTGCAACTACCATACTTACATACTAGTCGTTTCTAAATCTGTTAAAAAAATATTTTTCTATCATTTTTTGTTTCATATATTCGAGCTAGAGAGCCTGTGATTTCTACCACCAATACATGTGATCATATCTATTGAATATGCATGGACCATAAAAATTTTCAAAACCATGTTCTAATACCACTTTGACACAACTCGTCCCGAATCACCCTAGTGAACTCAAAACTTGACGTGCGCCGATGATAGGTGCTGACTATATATCAAATCTATCACCAATGCTAACTATGAGTTACGCCAAAAAATGTATCAAAATCAAATGTTGTGTAAAATATAATGAGATGGGCCCAAATTATTTACTTCGTGCTTCATCAATATGAGTTATAACACTCAACATGTCATTTGGCTCTCATTCTGAAAACATTAGGCTCTTCCAGCTAAAAAGAAATAATTGCTACCTGTAGGAAAAGTTATAGGAAAATATGTAAATTGATCGCTAAGTGAGTGGAGAAGTTCAAAATAATTATACTTTTTCAATTTTACATCTTTATCGAAAATCGAGTTCATATCATTGAATAACTCGCAAGATAACAACATATAAGTATAGCCAAAACGTGAGACATTCACATAACGTGGTAAAATATCATCTCAAGTCATGATATAAACATAAGCTGGTAATCATGCTATAATCTCATCACATCAAATCTACTGGAAAATCCACCAAAAATGTACCCCCTGACTAAAATCTGTAATCCGCCCCTCGTGCTAAAAACATTTGCCACGGGCCTTTGGCCCTCTCCGTGAATGAAAGTCGGTCTCAAGACCTCTGGTAATCAATTCTAGAACATAGCTAAAGCCCTTCTATGAACTATATGTACACGGTCAAGGCCCCTCCGTGTAGGATAGAACACGGTCAAGGCCCCTCTATGGACTAGAAGAAGTATATAATCATGGGCACTTTTCTAGTCGATCTCAACATCACATATGTCTCACATATCAAGTCATAAATGTACTACAAGAAATCTTTGAAATTCCACATGAATCATAATGAAAGAAATTTCTGTAGTAATCATAAAATCGAACACATAATTGCACATACTTTGGTAATATACTTAATTTATATATACTTTAAAAATATTTATATTTTTTCACTCACAGAACTATGTTCGCAAAATCAACCCGGTTGCTAAGCTATCCCAATGTCAGTATCGTCGCCTCAAATATGATATAATTTTTAAATCAACAATTAACTATTTTAAGTAATTTCACTAATTAAATAGGCGATACCCAAACTTAATCATTTCACGTTTAGGCGATTTTTAGAGTCTTTTTAATCACTAAAACTATTTTTTTTCTTTTACTTTACTCAATTTCATAGTTTATTATATTTAACCTCTTCAATAAAATTGAATTTAATGTAAAAATCTAACAACTATAAAATTAAACATAACTTGATAAAAGTAACTTTTTACTTACATTTCAAAATTGAGGAATTCAAGCCTACTAGTGTAGACCACTTATTTTCTAACAACATAGGCGAACTTTCCTATTTTTTCTTCCTTTCTTTCCTTTTTTCTTTTTTTTTTTTATTAACATGTTTGACTTTTCTTTTCTTTTTTTTTAATTAAATTATTGTGTTACAGTTTAACAAGCATTCTCTTGTTGTGAATGTCGTTTCCCATTCATTTCCAGACTTAACTCTAATTTGATAATAGCCACTTGCACACTGATAAGAAAATAAATTGGCCCCAATTTGAAGCAAGGCACACCCGAAGCTTGCAAGTCAGGTGTGTGCCTAACCCTCAAGTGCAGCCAGCAGAAGCCCATTCGGCTCTTAGAGGCACTCGTCTAGAATGCTTAAAGGCGCGCGCCTAGGTTAAAAAATGGGGAAAATTCTATTTTCTTTTCTACTTTTGGCAAGCATTGGAATTGAATCTTTTTCGTTCCATAATATCTGGGGGCTATCCAAAACATCAACTACCTTGGCTTTAGCATTGTTTGAGCTTTGAAGAGAGAGTTTACATTTAAGAAGCAAAATTCCAAAGCTTAGGCCAAAGTTTAAACTAAAGAACTGGAGTATTCAAGTTCTTCATTGTATTCCTTGCCTCGGGTGATGTTGTTTCTTATTGTTTTTTCGAATTTTTATATAGTAATGCTAGGATAAACACTTCGCGTATTGGATATATCTTTCTTTAGTTAATTCTTAGGTGTGTAACCGTATATGCATTATGATTTGTTTGACTGTTTACACTGTTGGGAATCTACTTATACATGCACAGTGGAAAATTAAAATTATTTAGATTCCCACCAAGGATCCCTTTGTGTTTAGATAGAAATTGTGATAAAGATTATACCTTTGAAGAATTCTGCAAATCTTTTGCGTTTCTTTTAGTTTCAACAATCTTGATTTGCCATCCACAACTGTCCAATTATTCAGCCTCCAACGGTGATCCACACAGAGAACAAGATTGCAGCTACTAGGGTTTTCCTCTTATGCCAGCAAGAATAATGAAAATCATATGAATTGAAAACCCTAACATTTTATTTATATAAGCCCAAACGGGCCTGGCCCAGTCCGGTCCAATATTTAATTAAACCATTTAATTACATCCGGTCCATGAATTAATTAATCCAATTAATTAATTCGGGCCTATAAATAACCAACCCAATTAATTAATTTATTCAACGTTTGTTAAATTAATTAATTGATAAATTGCAATCTTCCAATTCTCTTTTGTGTGTGACCCATTAGGTTCCCGATCACAGTGCCTAACGACGTGAAATATTATTTTGATCTAATCAAAATTGATAAATTAAAACACCCTTTTAATTTATCGTCAATTCACACTCGTCGTCCCCAATTGACATTTAGCAATGTGTCAGGGCAATACATGTGACGGAAAATGTCATGTGGTATGACAAAACCAAACTCTTTCGTTTACCGTGAAACTATAATCCCTTCGTCAATATGATCCGATCAACTACGAGATATAAAAGTGTGTCAATCTCCATTATCGATCATATCTTTCACTCCACTATTAAGTCAATATAAGTCCAATATTAAGTCAATATAAGTCGAAAACTTCTTTTTGACTTATGAGTACACCTTGGCTAAGGATTTCATCATTGACTTAATTGAATGAAACGCAGATCATAATCTCCTACTATCTAAGAGTGACGAATCATTTATTGATCAATCACAACCTTCATACGATTCTTGACGTACCCAAACGATGTCGTATTAACAACCCTTTTTAGAGCAATATCCAACACCGCCAAAGTATGACAGTCCTCATATAAGGTACCATGACGACCTCAAGTCAAAGGACCAATTTCACTGTCGAACATTAGAGATTAACCACTGATACTCAGATAGTTATCCATGTGGAATCTCTCGGCAGGTTTCCAATGTTTTGTTCTATAACAAAACATCCACGTGTTCATTTAAGTGTCACCACACTTTAGCTTGTGAGATCAGCTACTTACTTCACAAATAAGAAATGCCACACGTGATGATCTATCCGTAATAACGATATCCATATCTCGTTATTACTTACGACCACGGATGATTTAAGATTCAATCAGATGTAATTTGTATCTCACAATCACAACTCCTTGTGATTAACAAATTACGGAGATTTGAATCTTCGGATTCTATTATTTATTTAATTGTCTATTAATTAAATAATAGATCTACTATTAAATTGCATTAAATATATATCAAAAGTATTTATGTTCAAAATTGATTGGACTTAGAGCATAATACTTACAAACTCTCACTTGCACTAGATCCAATCACTTATGTATCCAATATCATAAGTCTACACGATGATCATGTTTATGCTACGACAACTCTTTGTCAGTGGATCTACAATATTGTTAAATGTGACAATTTGTTCTTCTCTTTATGTCATTTCTATGTAATATCTCTCCGATGAGATTATACCGTCTTAATACATGTTCGGATCATTGATGAGACCATAGTTCCTTTACTTTCGCAATGGCTCTATTGTTATCACAATACAATGATATGTGATCAACAATATCAGGAACTATTCCAAGTTCATTTATGAACATCATGATCCAGATTTCAACTCTTTGCTACTTCTAAAGTAACCATGTATTAGGTTTCTACTATTGAATCAACGGTTGCTTCATGTTTGGAACCTTTCCAACACAGCGTTTAAGAGTAAACCAATTTCTCCATATAAAATCATCTCAGTATTTTATATAGATTGGGACGAGTTAAGCAGCCTTCTAGATCTATCTCTATAGATCAAGTTGCTTCTCCAATATCGTTCGAGAATAAATCCTTTAACAACCATTATTTCAATGATTGAAACATAGGGATGTCGTTTTCTATAATATTAGGAATACGACAATGCTCCCACAATCTTCTTATCAACACACAATTCGGCTTCAAATTTGATAAAATCAAAAACTTTGACCTTTTCCATCAAATCAAAGATTTCGGCTCCATAGAGACTTATCTTAACCTTTAGTTACGATATGTAACTGTTGCAAATAAAACCTAAATGGACTTCAGCAGGGCCACAGGAGAAAGGTTTCACCAAGGTCAACACTTAACCTTTGCTTCTGACCTTGCTTTATATATATGGATATTCACATCCACATCGACCTTTCCCTTGTAAACTATTTACAAAACCTTATGGGTTTTATTTCATTAGGAGGCTCGACCAAGGTCCAAACCTTGTTCACATACGCCGAGTTCATTTTGAGTATCATGGCATATTGCTGTCTCTTTTAAGTCAATACTTGACTTTATTTTGTTGCAACTAGCAAGTTCATTATCTTGGATCACTAATACCTGATTAATTATCATGGATTCACACCTTCTTGAAGGTCGAATGATCCTACTAGATTCATATAGAGCTGTCATGTCCTCAGGTGTCTTTACTTCCTGATCCAAAGTATGTCCCATATCAGATATGGGATCAAACTCGGATTTACCTACTTGGTTAACTATATCTGTGGACTCCTGAACTCTTTCAAATTCTATTTTACTCCCACTATCCTCTCCTAGAGTAAACATTTTCTCTAAGAAGATGATATGTTGTGAGACGAAGACTTTCTACATGATAATAGAATTAATATTCAAACGTCTGCTTTGAATATCCTCACAAATACGTATTTATCAGATTTAGTGTCAAACTTATCCGATTCAGGACGCTTCAAATAAGCGTCATGGCCCCAAGCTTTCATATAAGATAAATTGGGACTATTGCCTTTCCATAACTCGTATGGAGTCTTGTTAACCAATTTAGATGGAACATGATTTAATGTGTTGCACACTGCAATCAATGCATGACTCCAAAACAATTTTTGGGAGATTTGCATGGCTTGTTATTAACCGCATTATAACTAATAATTAACGATTCCTTCTTTTAGATACACCACATTGCTGCAGTGTATATGAAGGAGTCCACTGCAAGAAAATCTCATTCTCTCTTAGATAATCTAGATTTTATCTTTAAGATACTCTCACTTGATCGAATCTTAATGTGAGGGTATCTTTACCTATTTGTTTCTCTAATTCTAGTTTGAATTCCTTGAACTTTTCAAGAGTTTCATGTTTGAGTTTTCATCAAGTATACATGATCATTGATAAAATAAGAGAAACATTACCTGACATTAATTGACACAAGTCCATATGCATCACCATGCATTAGACCAGTAATTATGCTGACCTTTCTTCTTTTCAAGTAAAAGAAGATTTGGTCATTGTGCTAGACATGTATAATTTGTACTTGTCAAAATCAATTAATCCCAAGTATACATCTTTATGTAACTTTGGAATTAAATTTCGTCTAAATGACAAAGTCTTTCATGCCAGATTTAGGTAATAATTAGATTATCGCATTTATGCCTTATAATTTCTATACTCATTATAGAATCCTTAGTATTAAAGAATATAAACGTTGTTTTGTAATTTACCATAGCCATTAGGATCTTATTAAGATAAACAAGAACAACTACTGTCCTTAACATTAAAATAGTTCATGTCCGAACATGAAATTCATTTTAATGTTCCAGCTATGGTTGGTATAAAGCGTCATTTCTCTAATTCCAATACTAAACCAAAAGGCAATAACAAGAAGTATATTCATACAGACAATGCAGCAACCTTTGCTCATCTCCAACATGTATGTCAACTTCTCCCTTTCGCGGTGGTCTACTTCTTTTAAGTTTTTCCATATTTGTATAAATATGAGATTTACATCTGGTATCAAATACCTAAGAAACTCGTGAAGTAGACATAAGCCACGCTATATTCCTACCAATGAACTTTCATTCTACAATGAAAACAAGTGTCATTAGATTTGATATTTGTCCTTCACTTAGACTGTCTTAACCATATTGGATGCTTTCATAAAGCCCCTTTAGACTTCCTCTTAATATCTTTAAAGGAATCAATGATTTGCCCACTACCAACTTTGATAAAGAGCTTAACAGTCCTAAGCATGTTAAGCAACTTAATAATTTTGCATTCGAGCTTATTCACGTTAAATTCATAATTAGTTATGAATAGCTTTCTCTGACAGAGATTGCAGAATCAAGTCACTACTTAGTTCAAGGTTTATGATTGAACTCAATTGAGACATTTCTCAACGTCAATCATCTTCAGGGTCTAAATATCGATTGAAGATTACTCTGTCATTTTGCATCGGTATAGTTGTTTGGAAGTCTCATATCCTTCCACACACGATTATTATCATACAACTCTTTGTAGTGAAGAATTATGTGTTAACATCTATACTCTCAAGTCGCTTTTGTAACTCAGTGACATAGTTACAAGTATCACATATGTTGTAGTACTATTGTCATCACTGCGTTTACTATAGTAGCCACCTCTTCTTTAATCGAGTCATCAGCATGTGTCTCTGGAAAGGGCTTACTCAAGGAGGTGACCAATTTTCTCATGCATGAGAACAATTCTCAAATTACGGTGTCAATTAAGAAAATATAGTTTGGTTGTTGGCATCTAGTATGCCATTCAAAACATATGGTTACTCACAATTCAATATAAATGTAAATGACGAAAAGGAAAAGAATAATATATATAAAATGCATCAATTAATTTAACATGAACTTTTATTAAATTAATTATACTTCCACTGTTTAAATAAAATTTATGACACTGTTACATAAATTTATGGAGTACATGCTTGACTCCCAGTGGGCTGGGATCCCATCTATTATATTAAGATCTTGAGTGTACTCAAAAAGCCCTAATATAACATTTGGGTTGATACTATTATCAATTGTATCTCCATACAACTCCCAGATCATTAAACTGACAACTCTTTGTTTTCACACATCTTATGTGTTAGCTTAATACGCCGTTAAATCCTTGAGGGTACTCAACAAAAAATAAATTTTAGTTAAGTCAAACCCGTCATTCAGAAATATCAAATATTTCATAGTATCAAACATATCCCTTATGGACCAGTCTTGAGTGTACTCAACAAGTTGAGACGATTTGGGACTCTAGTTTTTCACTATAATGATGGAAGGCGATTATAAATGTGACTTAATATTTCATGGAGGGATTTTGCATTTAAAGGTCTCATCAAAACAATAATATATATATTTTATTATACATCTACAATGCAAATAAATAAATAAATAAATAAATAAATAAATATATATA
>NW_019252290.1:0-1249 GCF_002742605.1 Olea europaea var. sylvestris | reverse complement strand
CATTTTTTACAAATAGCTAGTCTAATACGATTGGACTCCAGCACATGAAAAGTGGTTTTTGATTTCTTGATAACTTCGGGTTTGTTCATTTTTAGCGAATTGCAAGTCTAATTCGATTGGAATCGACCCAATGAAAAGTGGCTTCGATTTCATGATAACTTCGGTGTTGTTTATTTTTTGTGAATTGCTAGTCTAATTAGATTGGAATCGAGCAAATGAAAAGTTGTTTTTGATTTCATGATAACTTCGGATGTCTTCAATTTTTACGAATTGCTTGTCTAATTCGATTGGAATAGCGCAAATGAAAAGTGGTTTTTGATTTCATGAAAACTCCAGGTTTGTTCATTTTTGGCGAATTGCTAGTCTAATTCGATTGGAATCTAGCCAATGAAAAGTGGTTTTGGATTTCATTAAAACTCCAGGTTTGTTCATTTTTGGCGAATTGCTTGTGTAATTCGATTGGAATCGAGCCAATAAAAAGGGGTTTTTGATTTCATGAAAACTCTGGGTTTGTTCGTTTTTGGCGAATTGCAAGTCTAATTCGATTGGTATCGAGCCAATGAGAAGTGGATTTTGATTTCATGAAAACTCCGGGTTTGTTCACTTTCGGCAAATTGCTAGTCTAATTCGATTGGAATCTAGCCAATGAAAAGTGGTTTTGGATTTCATTAAAACTCCAGGTTTGTTCATTTTTGGCGAATTGCTTGTGTAATTCGATTGGAATCGAGCCAATAAAAAGGGGTTTTTGATTTCATGAAAACTCTGGGTTTGTTTGTTTGTTTTTGGCGAATTGCAAGTCTAATTCGATTGGTATGGAGCCAATGAGATGTGGATTTTGATTTCATGAAAACTCCGGGTTTGTTCGCTTTCGGCGAATTGCTAGTCTAATTCGATTGGAATCAAGCCAATGAAAAGTGGTTTTTGATTTCATCATAACTCCGGGTTTGTTTGCTTTTGGCAAATTGCTAGTCTAATTCGATTGGAATCGAACCAATGAAAAGTGGTATTTGATTTCATGACAACTTCGGGCTGTTCTATTTTGGCGAATTGCTAGTCTAATTCGATTGGAATCGAGACAATGAAAAGTGGTTTTTGATTTCATGATAACTTCGGGGTTGTTCATTTTTGGTGAGTTGCTAATCTAATTCGATTGGAATCGAGCCATTAAAAGTGGCTTTTGATTTCATGATAACTTTGGGTTGATCATTTTTGGCGAATTGCTAGTCTAATTCCAATGGAGTCGAGCCAA
>NW_019252289.1:0-1249 GCF_002742605.1 Olea europaea var. sylvestris | reverse complement strand
TTTTTTAACTTGCATCCAATGATCAACTGTCCTCTTGCTTCTGGCGAGGAGGCCATCAATTACTGAAACTGAAAGTGGAAGTCCTCTGCAATTATTTGCAATGGCCTTTCCAATTTTCTCGAATTCAAGAGGACAAAGTTGTTCCCCAAATACCAGGTGATGCAACAATTCCCAACTTTGCATGGGACTTAATAAACTCATATGTCAAATAGGGCTAGGAGAGTTGGCATAAATAGCTACATGTAACTTTCGAGTAGCCAATATGATCTGATTGCCGGTGTTGTGATTAAAATGAGCTCCAAACGGGGGCACAATTTTCATCAAAAATCTTTTTTTTCCCCTCTTGAAAGTCTATTGGCCAGAAGGGCCAGACCTAACCCTTCCCTCAACCCTTGATACTATGTTAAAGTACTCTTTGCCATGTCAAAAAATAATTTGCACCATATCATTATTTTTATTAAATATCTATTTGGCACATTCTATTAATGTGCTTTATTGTTCAATTCTGAACCTGGTACGTTCATAATTTTCATCAATTGAAATTGGTGCCGGATCCATGTCTTATGTTAGACATTTTTTTTCTAAAAGATAACCTAATGGGACAAACTTATTTATTAAACTTGCATCTTCACCATTTATGTTTAACCTTTTCTACGCTAAAGAAATGTAAACAAGAAGTCTCTGAGAAGTTTAAGAAGTAAAGAAAAGGAAGAAGAATCAAAGTACTTTGGATATATCACCCTTCTCTAGTTCTAACCGGCCAAAGTTTAAATGATTTGGAAATTAGTACAAAAAGCTAGCATTGGAGTGTTGAACTATCTTAAGATTATCATTTTTTAGAGTGACATAAAGCTACCGATTTATTCCTCATCTTACGAAAAAAGAGGAGAGAAATAAATTGGAAAATGCATGTAATTACTGGAGTTACACGACTCACCCAACTAACTGTGTAAACGAAGCTAATTAATTGGCCTGAATTTGTGATCTCATAATTCAACTCCTTTCACATGATTTACCTATGAGATTACGAGTTATGAATTTTGAACCGACAAGCAGCACTCTCACGAGAACAACATTCTTTCGTAAACAGCTTCCCTTGTAGCATATATGACCAACTTAATTTGTTGGAGATTTGGAGAACTCAGACAGTGAATAGAGATAAAAGAGCGTCTACATAAATAGCCACATCTAATAGCGAGTAGTCAAAATGAACCGACTTCCTACATTGTCATCTGAAACAATTTTTTTT
>NW_019252288.1:0-1249 GCF_002742605.1 Olea europaea var. sylvestris | reverse complement strand
TCTTATGTGTTAGCTTAACATGCCTCTAAAATTTATCTCCTTGAGTGTACTCAACAAAAGATAAATTTTAGTTAAATCAAACCAATCATTCAAAAATATCAAATATTTCATAGTGTCAAACATATCCCTAATGGACCAGCCTTGAGTGTACTCAATAAGCTGAGACGATTTGGGACTCTGATTTTTCACTATAATGATGGAAGGCGATTACAAATGTGACTTAATATTTTATGGAGGGATTTTGCATTCACGAGTCTCATCAACAACAATACAATCATATATACTATTATTATACATCTACTATGCAAATAAATATATATATATATATATAATAGTGTGGACGATAATAGACTTTTACTATCTAGTCTTCCTGAGCCATAAGGAAGACTAGTTGGTCAATTCCTAGGGGGTATAGCATTGAACAGTGTCAATGCACCATCTCCATGGTCTCCATCTCTTTTTATCTCTTCAATTTGTCCAATTCCAATATGTATCCTACACTAGTTGGCACGCAAGCCTAAATGAAATTGGACTCGCAGGCCCATAGTAACAATAATAATAATGGACTCGCAGGTCCAAAATAATAACAATAATAACGGACTCGCAGGCCCAAAATAATTAAGAGCTCGCAAGCCCATAAAACAACAAAAATAAAAATTAACCATTTAACACATCCATATGGTCGAGTCCATAATCGTCCACTAATAATACATTCATCACATAAATGTATACCTATATAATATATAATATTATATGCAAATAAGTTTCAAATTTCTAGCAATTAAGTCGTCTAAACTCTTTTAGACAAATGGATCGGAATAATTAAATAATTAATCAATCATATTAATCGATTATTTAATTAGCGGGAATATTTAATTAAAATCAAATTTTAATTAAATAACAAATTAGAGTCCAACTCTAATTCAACAATTATATGGCGGGATTATTTAATTAAAATCAAATCTTAATTAAATATCAAATTAGAGTCAAACTCTAATTTCAAAATGTAAGGCGGTTGAATTTAATTAAAATCAAATTTTAATTAAATGACAAAACTAGAGTCTAACTCTAATTTCAATATTTAAGGGCGAATGAATTTAATTAAAATCAAATTTTAATTAAATGGTAAAGCTAGAGTCTAAACTCTAAATCTAAGATTTTATGGGGAACATGTTTAATCAAAATCAAATTTTAATTAAACATCAAATTAGAGTCTAATTCTAATTAGAACAAATTATAGGGTGAATTG
>NW_019252287.1:0-1249 GCF_002742605.1 Olea europaea var. sylvestris | reverse complement strand
AAGTACTTATGGGCCCAAAACGGACACCGTGTGCCAAAGTTACGCTGAATTCTTCGAACGCCAACAATCCAAGCGTTCCAAATATGCAAGTGCTTATTCTTTCGAAAAATGACCGAAATCCCTTATACGTCACGATGAAGTGGTGAGTTCATTCCAAAACGGTCGCTGCATTTCCATAAAGTACTTATGGGCCCGAAACGGACACCGTGTGCAAAAGTTGCGCTGAATTCTTCGAACGTCGACAATCCAAGCGTTCCAAATATGCAAGTGCTCATTCTTTCGAAAAATGGTCGAAATCCCTTATACGTCACGACGAAGTGGTGAGTTCAATCCAAAACGGTCGCTAAATTTTCAAAAAGTACTTATGGGCCCAAAACGAACACCGTGCGCAAAAGTTACGCTCAATTCATCGATCGTCGACAACCCAAGATTTCCAAATATGCAAGTGCTCATTCTCTTCAAAATGGCTGAAATCCCTCATACGTCACGAAAAGTTGTGAGTTCAATCCAAAACGGTCGCTACATTTCCTAAAAGTACTTATGGGCCCAAAACGGACACCATGTACAAAAGTTACGCTGAATTCTTCGAACGCCGACATTCCAAGCGTTCCAAATATGTAAGTGCTCATTCTTTCAAAAAATGACCGAAATCCCTTATACGTCACGACGAAGTCGTGAGTTTAATCCAAAACAGTCGCTACATTTCCTAAAAGTACTTATGGGCTCAAAATGAACACCGTGTACAAAAGTTACGCTGAATTCTTCGAATGCCGACAATCCAAGCGTTCCAAATATGCAAGTGCTCATTCTTTCGAAAAATGGCCGAAATCCCTTGTACGCCACGACGAAGTGGTGAGTTCAATCCAAAACGGTCGGTAAATTTTCGAAAAGTACTTATGGGCGCAAAACGAACACCGTGTGCAAAAGTTACGCTCAATTCATCGATCGCCGACAACCCAAGATTTCCAAATATGCAAGTGCTCATTCTTTTCAAAATGGCTGAAATCCTTCATACGTCACGAAAAGTTGTGAGTTCAATCCAAAACGGTCGCTACATTTCCTAAATGTACGTATGGGCCCAAAACGGACACCGTGTACAAAAGTTATGCTGAATTCTTCGAACGCCGACATTCCAAGCGTTCCAAATATGCAAGTGCTCATTCTTCCGAAAAATGACCGAAATCCCTTATACGTCACGATGAAGTCGTGAGTTTAATCCAAACCAGTCGCTACATTTCCTAAAAGTACT
>NW_019252286.1:0-1249 GCF_002742605.1 Olea europaea var. sylvestris | reverse complement strand
ATATCACTGGGCAATGTTCCTGGTAGTCTTTCTGAAAGTGCCATGTCTTTTTGTCCTATTTGATTCTCCAACTTTTTTATAACAACACTCTGAACTTGCAAGCTTTTGTTCGTTCTTTGCATGTGCTGAGTGGATATTTCTGCTAATTTAGTCACAAGATCCTCTAATGAAAACTTCTTCTCATTTTGTTGAAAACCTGGTGGTGCAGTCTACTGCGGCATGATTTGAGCCGCTTGATTATTACTCCGCTAAAAGCTTGCATGATTTTTCCAACTTGGGTAATAGGTATCAGGATTTGGATTGTATTGTTGTCTTTAAAAATTCTAAGTCTAGTTCACATCCTCCAATGTCTGAGCAAAATGAGATCCTACATTACAGTCAACACTCTCATGGCTCTCTCCACAATGTTTGCATCTTGGTTCCATTATCTGGGTTGTGCTCATTTGAACTACCTTATGCACCAATGATGCCAATTGTGTTAAAATTGCTATCAAAGAATCGACTTCGAATATCCCAATAGCTTTCTTTCCATTCGTTCTTTCACTATGCCAAAGTGCACTAGTGAATGCCAAATCCTCCATGATTTGGTAGACCTGGTCCGCGGTTCCTTTTATGATAGAGCCATAACATGCAGAGTCTATGTTAGCCTGCTAATCAGGTTCTGACCAATGTAAAAATATTGTACCTAAAGCCACTTCTGTAATCCATGTTGTGGACATTGATAGAGTAAACATTTATATCGTTCCCAAGCCTCTGAATAGAATTTTGAGTCTAGTTGTTGGAAAGCAGTAATCTCATCCCTTAGCTTTATAATCCTCTTTGGCAGGAAATATTTGCTAAGGAATTTCTGACTCAATTGATTCCATGTATTGATGCCTGTGGTGGACAATTGTCTAACCACTTCTTTGTGGAGTTTCTCAATGTGTATGGGAAGAGTCTCAGTCTAATTACTTTACTAGACACCCCTAGATACTCGATAGTTGAACACATGTCTAGAAATCTTGATATATGAGTGTTGGAATTTTCAGTAGCTTTCCTAAAGAATTGCAATGCATTTTGGAACAAGTTGATAACATCAATCCTCAAGTAAAAGTTTTCCCAATCGAATGCCGAATATGAGATGCTAGACTGGCTTTTCTGCAACTAGTGGAACAGTATATTCATCCATTAGCCTTATGTTTCATTAGTTATGTCTACATTCGGTTGTATGACTCCTAGATTAGCCCCGATGGCTATTTGCTTTGGATTT
>NW_019252285.1:0-1249 GCF_002742605.1 Olea europaea var. sylvestris | reverse complement strand
CACTATCCACAACAGAGTTAGAATATATTGATACCACTGAAGTAATTAAAGAGGCTCTATGGTTTAGAGGTTTACTTCATGAACTATGTGTATTGAATGATTATGTGGTAGTGTATTTTGATAGTCAGTCGTCTATACATTTTATGCAAGAACCCTGTTTTTCACGAATGCACTAAATACATTGACGTTAAACTACACTTTATTAGAGATATAATATCTTAAGAGGTGGTAAGATTTGAAAAGGTCCACACACAATACCTCCCTTCAGATATGGGCACGAAAGTACTGCAATTGGTAAAGTTTAGAAACTGTAAGGATCTTCTAAACATTGGTACAAGCAAATGATTTCCAATTTTATTGGTTTTCTGTTAGAGGTGTTACTAATGGGAGACGTTTTCTTTGTGCAAGTCCTTTGGCACCAAGGTGGGGTTGTTAGGCAATTTGTTGTCAAACGACCCCTCGGACTATGATGTTATTCGGTATTAGTTTTTCAATCGGCTTAGCCAAATGATTGAATGGAAATATAACACCACAATGGAGACAATAGTCCCAAAGGTTAATTGGGGCATTCGAAATGACCTAAATATTTTAGTGTTGCTCGTGGTCCAATCCACTTTCTTGGATCACCATAATTGAGAGAGATTACTTGTGAGCCCATTTACTTACATATTGGGCCTCTACTTTGACCAATAGTTAACCTAGCTATACTTACTATACATGGGCCATTTTCACTTGATAAATTGGGTCTCCTTTTCTCTTTGTGAAGAGACCGTCCCCTGCCCCTCTCTGTATTCGGCCATTTGCGAGATTTCTTCTACTCTTCTGCCTTCTTTTGATTTCTACCTCTAGTGTTGATAATATATGAGATATTGTGCACCTTTGTGGTCTTCTAAGTTAACTATTTCTCATTGGCAACTGGGAGTGAAAGCTTGGTTACTGTCTTGGGTCGTTGTTGTCGGGTTGTGGTGTTTGTAATTGGAAGAAACTGAGTCTCGACAAGCTTTGGTGCTCAATATACATTCAACATATCTATTACTAAATAGTCGACTTTATTAAACGTACCCAAAAGGAAAATTACAAGTCCAATTTGCATGCATCATACTATTGCGCATACTGTTAAGTGAAGCATATATTATTATTGTAAATAAAGAAATACTGTGAATTCTAAGTCATTATTGGAATGCAGCTTTTAGAAATGAATGTAAGATTGAGACCCTTGATGCCACAATGAATGGTTGTCGAATTTTAA
>NW_019252284.1:0-1249 GCF_002742605.1 Olea europaea var. sylvestris | reverse complement strand
TGAGAAATATGTGGTTAAAAATAAAAAAAAGTTTCGAATTTGTGTGTAATATTATTTTATTAAAGAATGCGTGATTGAATGATGTCAAATCACTATTTAAGAATACATTTTTTTGAAAAAATGTGGCTCAAACATGGCCTATATTATTATCTAGTACTTGATTTATGAAACTTTTTTACGAGTTTGTTAAATGTGAAACTTTTTACGACTTTGTTAAATGTGAAATTGTATATTTAAAATATTATATATTCGTATTTTTCTCAATATTGTAATTATGTGTTCGTGAACTGGAATTGAAAATATATCTACTATATGGTCTTTGAAGCCAAAATTTGGGCAATGGTGAAGCTAATGTCAATCCATTGTATGGTAACAATTAAAATCAGATTTTTAGTAAATTTTGATAAAAATTAATAAAATATTTAGTTAAAAAGTTATGCATTTCATAAAATATATATATAGTTAAAAATAGTTGTTAAGTAACTTTGACCTAGATTAATCTTGATTTTAATATTCACAAAACAATGGCCAAATGTTAAAAACAAAAATAATTGGAGCACTGAAAGAATGGTGAGACTGTATCAAGTTTACTTTTTACTTAAATTTTTTATTTCCAAATATGTTCTCAATTATCAGTAAAAAAAAGCTAATTATTTTAAAATAAATAATTTACTTATTTTCATTTTTGATAACTTTCACCATCTTATTTTGATTCTGTACGGATCAATAAGCTTAACATCACTATTCACTCATGACATAGGAACCAATAAAAGAATTCTCAAATTAAAATCGACAAATTCCCACAAAACACAAAGAAAAATAAAAATACGCAGACGTTGCTTGAATTAAATCAACTCTCTTTTCCCCTTGCAATTCTGGAAAATTGGATCACAACTTAAAAACCAAGCCCACTTCATATGCGAGGAAATACCTCAATATAGCCTAAATAAAAGAGAGGTTTGCAAGAATAGGCCAAAAAATAAAAACATTTGAAAAATAGCCTTTAAACAATTGTTTTTCCAAAAATACCCCTTATTAAGAAATTGCAACCAAAGCTACTATAATGTATAAAAAGCTTCAATTAGGTCCTCAAAGAAATATAGATAAAAAAATCTTTAATAAATTTAAACCCAAACATTATACAAAATTTTATTGATCTAAAAAAGGCAACAGAAAGTGAATTAAACTATTTAGAAGAAGATCTAAAAGGATTCTTTACAGAATATTTAGATCCAAAATTAAAAAATAA
>NW_019252283.1:0-1249 GCF_002742605.1 Olea europaea var. sylvestris | reverse complement strand
CCCAAAACGGACACCGGGTGCAAAAGTTACGCTCAATTCTTCGTCCGCCGACTCTCCAAGCATTCTAAATATGAAATTGCTCAGTCTTTAGAAAAATTGCCAAAATCCCTCGTACGTCACGATGAAGTGGTGAGTTCAATACAAAATGGTCGCTACATTTTCAAAAAGTTCTTATAGGCCTAAAACGGACACCGTGTGCAACAGTTACGCTCAATTCTTCGTCCGCCGACTCTCCAAGCGTTCTAAATATACAAGCGCTCATTCTTTCGAAAAATGGCCATAATCCCTCGTACGTCACGATGACGTGGCGAGTTCAATCCAAAACAGTCGCTACATTTCCAAAACGTACTTATGGGCCCAAAACGGACACCGTGTGCAAAAGTTACGCTCAATTCTTCGTATGCCGACAATCCATTCGTTCTAAATATGCAAGTACTCATTCGTTCGAAAAATGGCTGAAATCCCTCATAGGTCATGACGAAGCGGTGAGTTCAATCCAAAACGATCGCTACATTTCCACAAAGTTCATATGGGCCTAAAACGGACACCGCGTGCAAAAGTTACGCTCAATTCTTCGTACGGCGACAATCCAAGCGTTCCAAATATGCAAGTGCTCATTCTTTTGAAAATGGCCAAAATTTCTCATACGTCATGACGAAGTGGTGAGTTCAATCCAAAACGGTCACTACACTTCCAAAAAGTTCTTATGGGCCTAAAACGGACACCGCACACAAAAGTTGCGCTCAATTCTTCGTCCCCCGACTCTCCAAGCATTCTAAATATGCAAGTGCTAATTCTTTTGAAAAATTGCCAAAATCCCTCGTACGTCGCGATGAAGTTGTGTGTTCAATCCAAAACGGTCGCTACATTTCCAAAAAGTACATAAGGGCCCAAAATGGACAGGTGTGCAAAAATTACGCTCAATTCTTCGTACGCCGACGATCCAAGCGTTCCAAATATGCAACTGCTCATTCTTTTGAAAAATGGCCGAAATCCCTCATACGTCACGACGAAGAGGTGAGTTCAATCCAAAACGGTCGCTACATTTCCAAAAAGTACTTATGGGACCAAAACGGACACCGTGTGCAAAAGTTACGCTCAATTCTTCGTCCGTCGACTCTCCAAGCATTCTAAATATGCAGGTGCTCATTCTTTAGAGAAATCGCCAAAAATCCCTCGTACATCACAACGAAGTTGTGAGTTCAATCCAAAACGGTCGCTACATTTCCAAAAAGTACTTATGGGCCCA
>NW_019252282.1:0-1249 GCF_002742605.1 Olea europaea var. sylvestris | reverse complement strand
TGACGAAATTGCCCCCGACGCGATTTTTGTTTCCGATCAATCTGTCAAATTTTAGCCGTCTCCGACACCGTCGCGAAAAATGACGATATTGCCCCTGGCGCGATTTTTGTTTCACATCAATCAGTCAAATTTTAGACGATTCCAACACCGTCTCGAAAAATGAGGAAATGCCCCCGGCTCGTTTTTTTCCGATCAATCGGTGAAATTTGAGCCCATTTCGACACCGTCGCGAAAAATGACGAAATCGCCCACGATGTCCCGTCAATCAGTCAAATTTTAGCCGATTCCGACACCATCACGAAAAGTGACGAAATTGCCCCCGGCGCGATTTTTGCATCCCATCAGTCAGTCAAATTTTAGGCGATTCCGACACCGTCGCGAAAAATGACGAAATTGCCCCCTGCGCGATTTTTGCTTCCCATCAATCAGTTAAATTTTAGACGATTTCGACACCGTCGCGAAAAATGACGAAATTGCCCCAGGCGCGATTTTTGTTTCCAATCAATCGGTCAAATTTGAGCCCATTTCGACACCGTCGCAAAAAATTAAGAAATCGCCCCCGGCGAAATTTTTGTTTTCCATCAATCAGTCAAATTTTAGCCGACTCCGACACCGTCGTGAAAAATGACGAAATTGCCCCCGGTGCGATTTTTGTTTCCGATCAATCGGTCAAATTTGAGCCCATTTCGACACCGTCGCAAAAAATTACGAAATCGCCCCCGGCGAAATTTTTGTTTTCCATCAATCAGTCAAATTTTAGACGATTCCACCACCGTCACGAAAAATGAGGAAATTGCCCCCGGCTCTTTTTTTCCGATCAATCGGTCAAATTTGAGCCTATTTCGACACCGTTGCGAAAAATGACGAAATCGCCGCTGACGCGATTTTTATTTCCCATCAATCAGTCAAATTTTAGCCGATTCCGACACCGTCGCGAAAAATGACGAAATTGCCCCCGGCGCGATTTTTCTTTCCCATCAATCAGTCAAATTTTAGACGATTCCACCACCGTCACGAAAAATGAGGAAATTGCCCCCGGCTCTTTTTTTCCGATCAATCGGTCAAATTTGAGCCTATTTCGACACCGTCGCGAAAAATGACGAAATCGCCGCTGACGCGATTTTTGTTTCCCATCAATTAGTCAAATTTTAGCCGATTCCGACACCGTCGCGAGAAATGACGAAATTGCCCCCGGCGCGATTTTTCGTTCCCATCAATCAGTCAAATTTTAGACGATTCCACCACCGTC
>NW_019252281.1:0-1249 GCF_002742605.1 Olea europaea var. sylvestris | reverse complement strand
AAAAAAAAAGCATGAACTTTTTATGTTCTTTTAGCCCTCTCTTGCACAGTCATATCAAGTACTTCATATCGAACATGACTTGTGTTTGAGAAAGAAATCTGCATTCATACCCGTGCATATCGAGACATATAGCAAGGAGAGCGCGGTCATCACTGATTACCAGTAAAAGTAACTGATTCATCTGCTGTTCATTGCAGATCTCAAAAAACTTCTGCATAAGATAATTCCCAAACTGATCTACCATCAATTCACGCACATGTTCCTTCAACTCAGAGAAAATAAACTGTATTTCTTCAGGGTTTCCACCCTCCAACTTCTTCTGCAAGGAACGGCAACCATATTGATCCTTGGCCTCCATGAAAAGTTTGCCCCTCAAATTTTCCAAAGACGAGAAATTTGAGCGAAATCTAGACATCAAAATCCCTGAATTGTTAGCTTCAATCCCCCCCATGGATGCTCCTCTATCCTGGAACTTACTGGTATCAAGCTTGAAACCATTTCTATTCATATTGGGCGGATTTCCATATCCCGTTTCATAAGGCAAATGTGAAGGAGGCCGTGTAGGGTACCTAATTGTTTCTCCATTCAAATTTAACCCACCATTGTGCAAATCGTATTTAAAAATTTCCCTCGAATTCAGACCAGAAATTGCATCCAAACCCTCGCCGACTAATGAGTAATTTTGGGGTTGCATATACAAACCCATCTGTCCCCTCACAGCTGATTGAATTCTCATTCTCTGGAAATCGCCATTAGGCAACTGCGCTTCCCCATAGGGAGCCGGGGCAAACCCCACGGCCATCGGTAAATCAACTAGTGAATTCTTTTCTAGGACAGATCCACCATAAGCCAATGGTTCCGTAGAAGGAAATGGATTACAGGGCGCTGAGAGATTAAGCCGACTGAACTCAGATTCCAGTGGAAAATCATCGGGAAAACTAGGGTTTACTTGAGCATTAAGATTCGAATAAATATTAAAACTAGGATAATAAGGATTGATTTCTGCTCGAGGAAGACGAAGAGTCTTGTTTCCAGCCGTGGATGGCAAGAAGCCATTATCCTTATGTTGATTTTCTGGCATTTGTGGCTTCCACTCTTCGATTTGGATGGAATAGATTGTTTGTTAATTAATAATTAGGTGAATTAGGGTTTTGAGAGAGACTATTTTGCTTTGAGATTTAGTAAATATCTCTCAAACGAGAGATTCAGTGCGAGAAAATAGTTAAATTTGGAGAGAGAATTAAAGAGA
>NW_019252280.1:24456-46945 GCF_002742605.1 Olea europaea var. sylvestris | reverse complement strand
ATTTTGGCCCATTCCGACACCGTCATGACAAATGACAAAATTGCCCCTGGTGCGATTTTTCTTTGTTAATATTCACTCCAACACTTCTTCAACCTGACAAAATTAACAAAGGAATTAATTATTCGGAGGCCCAGACGAAGGAATTTGGCTAAAATCCCGTGATCCCGTATTTGTGCCCCGAGTCCAATTTCACGGGCCGTTTACAATCAACCTGCCAAATTTCGTCCCATTCTGACACCGTCGCGACAAATGATAAAATTGCCCCGGGTGCGATTTTTCTTTGTTACTTTTCTGTCTAGCACTTCTTCAACCTGACATAATTAATACAGAAATTAATTATTCAGGGGCCCAAACGAAGGAATTTGGCTAAAATCCCGTGATCTCGGGTACGTGCCCCGAGCCCAATTTCGTGGACCGTTTTCAATCAACCTGACAAATTTCGGCCCATTCTGACACCGTCGCGACAAATGACAAAATTGCCCTTGGTGCGGTTTTTCTTTGTTAATTTTCTGTCCAGCACTTTTTTAAACTGCCATAATTAATACGAAAATTAATTATTCGGAGGCCCAAACGAAGGAATTTGGCTAAAATCCCGTGATGTGGGTCTGTGCCCCGAGTCCAATTTCTCGTGCCGTTTCTAATCAACCTTCCAAATTTTGGCCCATTCCGACATCGTCGCGACAAATGACAAAATTACCCCTGGTGCGATTTTTCTTTGTTAATATTCACTCCAGCACTTCTTCAACATGATAAAATTAATAAAGGAACTAATTATTCGGAGGCCCAGACGAAGGAATTTGGCTAAAATCCCGTGATCCCGTGTATGTGCCCCAAGTCCAATTTCGCGGGCCGTTTACAATCAACCTGCCAAATTGCGTCCCATTCCGACACCGTCGCGACAAATGACAAAATTGCCCCGAGTGCGATTTTTCTTTGTTACTTTTCTGTCCAGCACTTCTTCAACCTGACATAATTAATACAGAAATTAATTATTCAGAGGCCCAAACGAAGGAATTTGGCTAAAATCCCATGATCTCGGGTGTGTGCCCCGAGCCCAATTTCGCGGACCGTTTTCAATCAACGTGACAAATTTCGGCCCACTCCGACACCGTCTCGACAAATGACAAAATTGCACCTGGTGCGGTTTTTCTTTGTTAATTTTCTGTCCAGGACTTCTTCAACCTGACATAATTAATACGAAAATTAATCATTCGGAGGCCCAAACGAAGGAATTTGGCTAAAATCCCGTGATCCCGGGTCTGTGCATGGAGTCCAATTTCTTGGGCCGTTTCCTATCAACCTGCCAAATTTCGGCACATTCCGACACCATCCCGACAAATGACAAAATTGCCCCTAGTTCTGTTTTGCGTTGTTAATTTTCTGTCCAGCACTTCTTCAACCTGACATAATTAGTAAGGAAATTAATTATTCGGAGGCCCAATCGAAGGAATTTGGCTAAAATCCCGTGATCCCGAGTCTATGCCCTGAGTCCAATTTCGCGGGCCGCTTCCAATCAACCTGCCAAATTTCAGCCTATTCCGACTCTGTCGCGACAAATGACAAAATTAGCCTTGGTCCGATTTTTCTTTGTTAGTTTTCTGTCTAGCACTTCTTCAACCTAACAAATTTAATACAAAAATTAATTATTCAGATGCCCAAATGAGGGAATTTGGCTAAAATCCCGTGATCCCTGGTCTGTGCCCGAGTCCAATTTCTCGGGCCGTTTCCAATCAACCTACCAAATATCAGCCCATTCCGACACCGTCGCGACAATTGACAAAATTGCCCCTGATCCGACTTTTGTTTGTCAATTTTCTGTCCCAAACTTCTTCAACCTGACATAAGTAATACTGAAATTAATTATTCGGAGGCCCAAATGAAGGAATTTGGCTAAAATTTCATGATCCCAGGTTTGTGCCCCGACTCCAATGTTGCGGGCCGTTTCCATTCAACCTACTAAATTTCGGCCAATTCCGACACCATCGCGACAAATGACAAAATTGCACCTGGTCCGATTTTTGTTTGTTAATTTTCTGTCCAACACTTCTTCAACTTGACATAATTAATATGGAAATTAATTATTCGGAGGCCCAAACGAAGTAATTTGGCTAAAATCCCGTGATCCCGGGTCTGTGCCCCGAGTCCAATTTCGCGGGCCGTGTCCAATCAAACTGCCAAATTTCGGCCCATTCCGATACCATCATGACAAATGACAAAATTGTCCCTGGTGCGGTTTTGCATTGTTAATTTTCTATCCAGCACATCTTCAACCTGACATAATTAGTAAGGAAATTAATTATTCGGAGGCCCAATCGAAGGAATTTGGCTAAAATCCCGTGATCCCGAGTCTGTGCCCCGAGTCCAATGTCGTGGACCTCTTCCAATCAACCAGCCAAATTTCAGCCCATTCCGACACTGTCGCGACAAATGACAAAATTAGCCTTGGTCCGATTTTTCTTTGTTAATTTTCTGTCCAACACTTCTTCAACCTGACATAATTAATACGGAAATTAATTATTCGGAGGCCCAAACGAATGAATTTGGCTGAAATCCCGTGTTCCCGGGTCTGTGCCCCGAGTCCCATTTCTCAGGCCATTTCTGATCAACCTGCTAAATTTCGGCCCATTCCGACATCGTCGCGACCAATGACAAAATTGGCCCTCGTGCGGTTTTTCTTTGTTAATTTTCTGTCCAGCACTTCTTCAACCTGACATAATTTACAAAGAAATTAATTATTCAGAGGTCCAAACGAAGCAATTTGGCTAAAATCCCATGATCCCGAGTCTATGCCCCGAGTCCAATTTCGCGGGCCATTTCCAATCAACCTACCAAATTTTGGTCCATTCCGACACCGTCGCGACAAATGACCAAATTGCCCCTAGTGCGGTTTATCTTTGTTAATTTTGTGTCCAACACTTCTTCAACCTGACATAGTTAATACAGAAATTAATTATTCGGAGGCCCAAACGAATGAATTTGGCTGAAATCCTGTGTTCCCGGGTCTGTGCCTCGAGTCCCATTTCTCGGGCCATTTCCGATCAACCTACTAAATTTCGGCCCATTCCGACATCGTCGCGACCAATGACAAAATTGGCCCTCGTGTGGTTTTTCTTTGTTAATTTTCTGTCCAGTACTTCTTCAACCTGACATAATTCACAAGGAAATTAATTATTCGGAGGTCTAAACGAAGCAATTTGGCTAAAATCCCATGATCCCGGGTCTATGCCCCAAGTCCAATTTCGCGGGCTATTTCCAATCAACCTATCAAATTTTGGCCCATTCCGACACCATCGCGACAAATGGCAAAATTGCCCCTGGTGCGGTTTATCTTTGTTAATTTTCTGTCCAACACTTCTTCAACCTGACATAGTTAATACAGAAATTAATTATTCGGACACCCAAACAAATGAATTTGGCTGAAATCCCGTGTTCCGGGTCAGTGCCCCGAGTCCCATTTCTCAGGCCATTTCCGATCAACCTGCTAAATTTCGGCCCATTCTGATATCGTCGCGACTAATGACAAAATTGGCCCTCGTGCGATTTTTCTTTGTTAATTTTCTGTCCGGCACTTCTTCAACATGACATAATCAATATGGAAATTAATATTTCGGAGGACCAAACGAAGTAATTTGGCTAAAATCCCATGATCCTGGGTCTATGCCCCGAGTCCAATTTCGCGGGCCATTTCCAATTGACCTACCAAATTTCGGCCCATTTCGACACCGTCGCGACAAATGACAAAATTGCCCGTGGTGCGATTGTACTTTGTTAATTTTCTGTCCAACACTTCTTTAACCTGACATAGTTAATACGGAAATTAATTATTCGGAGGCCCAAACGAATGAATTTGGCTGAAATCCCATGATCTCGGGTCTGTGCCCCGAGTCCCATTTCTCGGGCCATTTTCGATCAATCTGCTAAATTTCGGCCCATTTCGACATCGTCACGACAAATGACAAAATTGCCCCTGGTGCGGTTTTGCTTTGTAAATTTTCTATCCAACACTTCTTCAACCTAACATAATTAATAGGGAAATTAATTATTCGGAGGCCCAAACGAAGGAATTTGGCTAAAATTCCGTGATTTCGGGTCTATGCCGCGAGTCCAATTTCGCGGGCCATTTCCAATCAACCTGCCAAATTTTGGCCCATTCCGAAACCGCTGCAACAAATGACAAAATTGCACCAGGCGCGGTTTTGCTTTGTTAATTTTCTGTCCAGCACTTCTTCAACCTGACATAATTAATAAGGAAATTATTTATTCGGAGGCCCAAACGAAGGAATTTGGCTAAAAACCCGTGATCCGGGGTCTGTGCCCCCGAGTCCAATTTCTCGGGCCGTTTCCAATCAACCCGCCAAATTTCGGCCCATTCCGATACCGTCGCTACAAATGACAAAATTGCCCCTGGTGCGGTTTTTCTTTGTTAATTTTCTGTCCAACACTTCTTCAACCTGACAAAATTAATAAGGAAATTAATCATTCGGAGGCCCAAATGAAGGAATTTGGCTAAAATCCCGAGATCTTGGGTTAGTGCCCGGAGTACAATTTCGCGGGACGTTTTCAATCAACCCGCCAAGTTTAGGCCCATTCAGACACCGTCGCTACAATGACAAAATTGCCCCTGGTGCGGTTTTCTTTGTTAATTTTCTATCCAGCACTTCTTCAACCTTACATAATTAATAAGGAAATTAATTATTCGGAGGCCCAAACGAAGGAATTTGGCTAAAATTCGGTGCTTCGGGTCTGTGCCCCGAGTCCAATTTCACGGCCTGTTTCCAATCAACCCACCAAATTTCAGCCCATTCCGACATTGTCATGACAAATGACAAAATTACCCCTAGTGCGGTATTTCTTTGTTAATTTTCTGACTAGCAGTTCTTCAATTTGACATAATTAATACGGAAATTAATAATTTGGAGGCCCAAAGGATGGAATTTGGCTAAAATCCAGTGATCCCGGGTCTGTGCCCTGAGTCCAATTTCGTGGGTCGTTTCGAATTAGCCTGCCAAATTTTGGCCCAATCTGATGCCGTCCGACAAATGACAAAATTGCCCCTGGTGCGGTTTTTCTTTGTTAATTTTCTGTCCAGTACTTCATCAACCTGACATAATTAATACGAAAATTAATTATTCGGAGGCCTAAATGAAGGAATTTTGCTAAAATCCCGTGATCCCGAGTCTGTGCATCGAGTCCGATTTTGCGGGCCGTTTCCAATCAACCCGCCAAATTTCGGCCCATTTCGACACCGTCGCGACAAATGACAAAATTGCCCCTGGTGAGATTTTACTGTGTTAATTTTCTGTCCAGCACTTCTTCAACCTGACATAATTAATGCGGAAATTAATTGTTCGAAGGCCCAAAAGAAGGAACTTGGGTAAAATCCTATGATCCCGGGTCTATGCACTGAGTCCAATTTCGCGGGCCGTTTCCAATCAACCTGCCAAATTTCGGCCCATTTCGACACCGTCGTGACAAATGACAAAATTGCCCCTGGTGCGATTTTTCTTTGTTAATTTTCTATCCAGTGCTTCTTCAACTGACATAATTAATACGGAAATTAATTATTCGGAGGCCCAAACAAAGGAATTTGGCTAAAATCCCATGATCCCGGGTCTGTGCCCCGAATCCAATTTCTCGGGCCATTTCCAATCAACCTGCCAAGTTTCGGCTAATTTCGACACCATCGCGACAAATAACAAAATTGCCCCTGGTGTGATTTTGCTTTGTTAACTTTCTGTCCAGCACTTCCTCAACCAGACATAATTAATTCGGAAATTAATTATTCGAAGGCCCAAATAAAGGAATTTGGCTAAAATCCAATGATCCTGGGTCTGTGCCACGAGTCCAATTTCGCGGGCCGTTTCCAATCAACCTGCCAAATTTCTGCCCTGTCCGACATTATCGCGACAAATTAGAAAATTGCCCCTGGTGCGGTTTTGCTATGTAAATTTTCAATCCAGCACCTCTTCAACCTGACATAATTAATAAAGAAATTAATTATCCGGAGGCCCAAACGAAGGGATTTAGCTAAAATCCCGTGACCCCGGGTCTATGTCCCAAGTCCAATTTCGTGTGCCGTTTCCAATCAACCCGCCAAATTTCAGTCCATTCCAACACCGTCGCGACAAATGACGAAATTGCCCCTGGTGTGGTATTTCTTTGTTAATTTTCTAACCAGCACTTCTTCAACTTGACATAATTAATACGGAAACTAATTACTTGGAGGCCCGAACGAAGGAATTTGGTTAAAATCCCGTGATCCCGGGTCTATGCCCCAAGTCCAATTTCTCGGGCCGTTTCCAACCAACCCGCCAAATTTCGGTCCATTTCGGCACCGTCGCTACAAATGAAAAAATTGCCCCTGGAATGATTTTTCATTGTTAATTTTCTGTCCAGCACTTCTTTAACCTGACATAATTAATACGAAAATTAATTATTCGAAGGCCCAAACGAAGGAATTTGGCAAAAATCCCGTGATCCCGGGTCTGTGTCCCGAGTCCAATTTCGCGGGTCGTTTCCAATCAACCTGCCAAATTTTGTCCCTTTCTGACACCATGAAACAAATGACAAAATTGCCTATGGTGCAATTTTTCTTTGTAAATTTCTGTCCAGCACTTCGTCAACCTGGCATAATTAATACGGAAATTAATTATTCGGAGGCCCAAACGAAGGAACTTGGCTAAAATCCCGTGATCTCAGGCTTGTGCACCGAGTCCAATTTTGCGGGCTGTTTCCAGTCAACCCACCAAATTTCGGCCCATTCCGACACCATCGCAACAAATGACAAAATTGCCCCTGGTGCGATTCTACTTTGTTAATTTTCTATCCAGCACTTCTTCAACTTGACATAATTAATACAGAAATTAATTATTCGTAGGCCCAAACGAAGGAACTTGGTTAAAATCCTGTGATCCCGGGTCTGAGCCCCGAGTTCAATTTCTCGGGCCGTTTCCAATCAACCTGCCAAATTTCGTAACATTCCCACACCAACGCGACAAATGACAAAATTGCCCCTGGTGCGGTATTTCTTTGGTAATTTTCTATCCAGCACTTCTTCAACCTGACATAATTAATGCGGAAATTAATTATTCGTACGCCCAAACGAAGGAATTCGGCTAAAATACCGTGATCCCGGGTCTGTGCCCCGGGTTCAATTTCTCGGGCCGTTTCCAATCAACCTGCCAAATTTCGTAACATTCCCACACCAACGCGACAAATGACAAAATTGCCCCTGGTGCGGTATTTCTTTGGTAATTTTCTATCCAGCACTTCTTCAACCTGACATAATTAATGCGGAAATTAATTATTCGTACGCCCAAACGAAGGAATTCGGCTAAAATACCGTGATCCCGGGTCTGTGCCCCGGGTTCAATTTCTCGGGCCGTTTCCAATCAACCTGCCAAATTTCGTAACATTCCCACACCAACGCGACAAATGACAAAATTGCCCCTGGTGCGGTATTTCTTTGGTAATTTTCTATCCAGCACTTCTTCAACCTGACATAATTAATGCGGAAATTAATTATTCGTACGCCCAAACGAAGGAATTCGGCTAAAATACCGTGATCCCGGGTCTGTGCCCCGGGTTCAATTTCTCGGGCCGTTTCCAATCAACCTGCCAAATTTCGTAACATTCCCACACCAACGCGACAAATGACAAAATTGCCCCTGGTGCGGTATTTCTTTGGTAATTTTCTATCCAGCACTTCTTCAACCTGACATAATTAATGCGGAAATTAATTATTCGTACGCCCAAACGAAGGAATTCGGCTAAAATACCGTGATCCCGGGTCTGTGCCCCGGGTTCAATTTCTCGGGCCGTTTCCAATCAACCTGCCAAATTTCGTAACATTCCCACACCAACGCGACAAATGACAAAATTGCCCCTGGTGCGGTATTTCTTTGGTAATTTTCTATCCAGCACTTCTTCAACCTGACATAATTAATGCGGAAATTAATTATTCGTACGCCCAAACGAAGGAATTCGGCTAAAATACCGTGATCCCGGGTCTGTGCCCCGCGTTCAATTTCTCGACCCGTTTCCAATTAACCTGCCAAATTTCGAACTATTCTGACACCGTCGCTACAAATGACAAAATTGCCCTTGGTACAGTTTTTCTTTGCTAATTTTCTGTCCAACACTTCTTCAACTTGACATAATTAATAAGGAAATTAATTATTTGGAGGCCCAAACAAAGGAATTTGGCTAAAATCTCATGATCCCAGGTCTGTGCCCCGAGTTCAATTTCTCGAGCCATTTCCAATCAACCTGCAAAATTTTGGCCCATTCCGACACCGTCGCGACAAATGACAAGATTGCCCCTGGTGCGGTTTTGCTTTGTTAATTTTCTGTCAAGCACTTCTTCAACCTGACATAATTAATAAGGAAATTAATTATTTGGAGACCCAAATGAAGGAATTTAGCTAAAATCCCATGATCCCAGGTTCGTGTCCCGAGTCCAATTTTTCGAGCCATTTCCAATCAACCTACCAAATTTCAGCCCATTCCGACACCTTCGCGACAAGTGAAAAATTTGCCCCTGGTGCTGTTTTGCTTTGTTAATTTTCTATCCAGCACTTCTTCAACCTGACGTAATTAATAAGGAAACTAATTATTCAGAGGCCCAAACGAAGGAATTTTTCTAAAATCCCGTTATCCCTGGTCTGTGGCCCGAGTCCAATTTCACAGGCCGTTTCCCATCGACCTGCCAAATTTCGGCCCATTCCGACACCGTCGCGACAAATGACGAAATTGCCCCTGGTGCGATTTTACTTTGTTAATTTTCTGTCCAGCACTTCTTCAACCTGACGTAATTAATAAGGAAACTAATTATTCAGAGGCCCAAACGAAGGAATTTGGCTAAAATTCCATGATCCCGGGTCTGTGCCCCGAGTCCAATTTCACAGGCCGTTTCCCATCGACCTGCCAAATTTCGGCCCATTCCGATACCGTCGCGACAAATGACGAAATTGCCCCTGGTGCGATTTTACTTTGTTAATTTTCTGTCCAGCACTTCTTCAACCTGACGTAATTAATAAGGAAACTAATTATTCAGAGGCCCAAACGAAGGAATTTGGCTAAAATTCCATGATCCCGGGTCTGTGCCCCGAGTCCAATTTCACAGGCCGTTTCCCATCGACCTGCCAAATTTCGGCCCATTCCGATACCGTCGCGACAAATGACGAAATTGCCCCTGGTGCGATTTTACTTTGTTAATTTTCTGTCCAGCACTTCTTCAACCTGACGTAATTAATAAGGAAACTAATTATTCAGAGGCCCAAACGAAGGAATTTGGCTAAAATTCCATGATCCCGGGTCTGTGCCCCGAGTCCAATTTCACAGGCCGTTTCCCATCGACCTGCCAAATTTCGGCCCATTCCGATACCGTCGCGACAAATGACGAAATTGCCCCTGGTGCGATTTTACTTTGTTAATTTTCTGTCCAGCACTTCTTCAACCTGACGTAATTAATAAGGAAACTAATTATTCAGAGGCCCAAACGAAGGAATTTGGCTAAAATTCCATGATCCCGGGTCTGTGCCCCGAGTCCAATTTCACAGGCCGTTTCCCATCGACCTGCCAAATTTCGGCCCATTCCGACACCGTCACGAGAAATTAGAAAATTGCCCCTGGTACGGTTTTGCTTTGTAAATTTTCTGTCCCGCACTTCTTCAACGTGACATAATTAATAATGAAATTAATTATTCGGAGGCCCAAACGAAGAAATTTGGTAAAAATCCCGAGATCTCGGGTCTATGTCCCGAGTCCAATTTCGCGGGGCGTTTCCAATCAACTCGCCAAATTTCAACCCATTCCGATACTGTCGCGACAAATGACAAAATTGCCCCTGGTGCGATTTTTCTTTATTACTTTTTTGTCCAGCACTTCTTCGACTTGACATAATTAATATGGAAAATAATTATTTGGAGGCCCAAAATGAAGGAATTTGGCTAAAATCCCATGATCCCGGGTCTGTACCTCGAGTCCAATTTCCAACCTGACATAATTAATACAGAAATTAATTATTCGGAGGCCCAAACGAAGAATTTGGCTAAAATCCCATGATCCCGGGTCTGTACCTCGAGTCCAATTTCCAACCTGACATAATTAATACAGAAATTAATTATTCGGAGGCCCAAACGAAGAATTTGGCTAAAATCCCATGATCCCGGGTCTGTACCTCGAGTCCAATTTCCAACCTGACATAATTAATACAGAAATTAATTATTCGGAGGCCCAAACGAAGAATTTGGCTAAAATCCCATGATCCCGGGTCTGTACCTCGAGTCCAATTTCCAACCTGACATAATTAATACAGAAATTAATTATTCGGAGGCCCAAACGAAGAATTTGGCTAAAATCCCATGATCCCGGGTCTGTACCTCGAGTCCAATTTCCAACCTGACATAATTAATACAGAAATTAATTATTCGGAGGCCCAAACGAAGAATTTGGCTAAAATCCCATGATCCCGGGTCTGTACCTCGAGTCCAATTTCCAACCTGACATAATTAATACAGAAATTAATTATTCGGAGGCCCAAACGAAGAATTTGGCTAAAATCCCATGATCCCGGGTCTGTACCTCGAGTCCAATTTCCAACCTGACATAATTAATACAGAAATTAATTATTCGGAGGCCCAAACGAAGAATTTGGCTAAAATCCCATGATCCCGGGTCTGTACCTCGAGTCCAATTTCCAACCTGACATAATTAATACAGAAATTAATTATTCGGAGGCCCAAACGAAGAATTTGGCTAAAATCCCATGATCCCGGGTCTGTACCTCGAGTCCAATTTCGCGGGCCGTTTCCCATCAACCTGCCAAATTTTGGCCCATTCCGATACCGTCGCGACAAATGACAAAATTGCCCCTGGTCCGGTTTTTCTTTGTTAATTTTCTGCCTAGCGCTTCATCAACCTGACATAATAAATAAGGAAATTAATTAATCGAAGGACCTAACGAAGGAATTTGGCTATAATCCCGTGATCCCGGGTCTATGCCCCGAGTCCAATTTCACGGGCCGTTTCCAATTAACCTGCAGAATTTCGGCCCATTTCGACACCGTTGCGACAAATGGCAAAATTGCCCCTGATGCGATTTTGCTTTGTAAATTTTCTGTCCAGCACTTCTTCAACCTGACGTAATTAATAAGGAAGTTAATTATTCGAAGGCCCAAACGAAGAATTTGGCTAAAATCCCATGATCCCGGGTCTGTGCCACGAGTCCAATTTCGCGGGCCGTTTCCAATCAACCCGCCAAATTTCGGCCCATTCCGACCAACTTGACATAATTAATATGGACACTAATTATTCGGAGGCCGAAAATGACTGAATTTGGCTAAAATACCATGATCCCGGGTCTCTGCCCCGAGTCCAATTTCGCGGGCCGTTTCCAATCAACCCGCCAAATTTCGGCCCATTCCGACCAACTTGACATAATTAATATGGACACTAATTATTCGGAGGCCGAAAATGACTGAATTTGGCTAAAATACCATGATCCCGGGTCTCTGCCCCGAGTCCAATTTCGCGGGCCGTTTCCAATCAACCCGCCAAATTTCGGCCCATTCCGACCAACTTGACATAATTAATATGGAAACTAATTATTCGGAGGCCGAAAATGACTGAATTTGGCTAAAATACCATGATCCCGGGTCTCTGCCCCGAGTCCAATTTCGCTTGCCGTTTCCAATCAACCCGCCAAATTTCGGCCCATTCCAACACCGTCGCGACAAATGACAAAATTGCCCCTGGTGCGATTTTTCTTTGTTAATTTTCTGCCTATCACTTCTTACACCTGACATAATTAATACGAAAATTAATTATTCGGAGGCCCAAACGAAGGAACTTGGCTAAAATCCCGTGATCCCGGGTCTATGCCCCGAGTCCAATTTCTCGGGCCGTTTCCAATCAACCTGCCAAATTTCAGCTCATTCCGACACCGTCGCGATAAATTAGAAAATTGCCCCAGGTGCGATTTTACTTTGTAAATTTTCTGTCCAGCACTTCTTCAACCTGCCATAATTAATAATGAAATTAATTATTTAGAGGCCCAAACGAAGGAATTTGGCAAAAATCCCATGATCCCGATCTGTGCCACAAGTCCAATTTCCCGGGCCATTTTCGATCAACCTGCCAAATTTCGGCCCATTCCGACACCGTCGCGACAAATTAGAAAACTGCCCCTGGTGCGGTTTTGATTTGGTAATTTTCTATCCAGCACTTTTTCAACCTGACATAATTAATAAGGAAATTAATTATTCGGAGGCCCAAACGAAGGAATTTGGCTAAAATCTCATGATCCTGGGTCTGTGTCCCGAGTCCAATTTCGTGGGGTGTTTCCAATCAACCCGCCAAAATTTTGATCCATTCCGACACCGCCGCAACAAATGACAAAATTGCCCCTGGTGCGGTTTTTCTTTGTGACTTTTCTATCTAGCACTTCTTCAACTTGACATAATTAATATGGAAAATAATTATTTAGAGGCTGAAAATGACTAAATTTGGCTAAAATCCCGTGATCCCGGGTCTGTACCCCGAGTCCAATTTTGCGGGCCTTTTCCAATCAACCCGCCAAATTTCGGCCCATTCCAACACCGTCGCGACAAATGATAAAATTGCCCCTGGTGCGGTTTTTCTTTGTTAATTTTCTGCCTATCACTTCTTACACTTGACATAATTAATACGAAAATTAATTATTCGGAGGCCCAAACGAAGGAACTTGGCTAAAATCCCGTGATCCTGGGTCTATGCCCCGAGTACAATTTCTCAGGCCGTTTCCAATCAACCTGCCAAATTTCGGCCCATTCCAACACCGTCACGATAAATTAGAAAATTGCCCCTGGTGCGATTTTGCTTTGTAAATTTTCTGTCCAGCACTTCTTCAACCTGCCATAATTAATAATGAAATTAATTATTTAGAGGCCCAAACGAAGGAATTTGGCTAAAATCCCATGATCCCGAGTCTATGCCATGAGTCCAATTTTGCGGGCCGTTTCCAATCAACCTGCCAAATTTCGGCCCATTCCGATATCGTCGCGACAAATTAGAAAATTGCCCCTGGTGCAGTTTTGCTTTGTAAATTTTCTGTCCAACACTTCTTCAACTTGACATAATTAATATGGAAAATAATTATTCGGAGGCCCAAAACGAAGGAATTTGGCTAAAATCCCGTGATCCCGGGTCTATGCCCCTAGTCCAATTTTGCGGGCCGTTTCCCATCAACCTGCCAAATTTCGACCCATTCTGGTACCATCACGACAAATGACAAAATTACCCCTGGTACGGTCTTGCATTGTTAATTTTCTTTCCATCACTTCTTCAACCTGACATAATTAGTAAGGAAATTAATTATTTGGAGGCCCAAACGAAGGAATTTGGCTAAAATCCCGTTATCTCGGGTCTATACCTCGAGTCCAATTTCGCGGGCCATTTTCAATCAACCTGCCAAATTTCGGCCCATTCCAACACTGTCGCGACAAATGACAAAATTGCCCCTGGTACAGTTTTGCTTTGTTAATTTTCTGTCTAGCACTTCTCCAACCTAACATAATTGATATGGAAATTAATTATTCTAAGGCCCAAACGATGGAATTTGGTTAAAATCCCGATATCCTAGGTCTGTGTCCCGTGCCCAATTTCGTGGGCCGTTTCCAGTCAACCTGCCAAATTTCGACCAATTCCGACACTGTTGCGACAAAAGATAAAATTGCCCCTGGTGCAGTTTTGCTTTGTTAATTTTTTGTCCAGCACTTCTTCAACCTGACGTAAATAAAATGGAAGTTAATTATTCGGAGGCCCAAATGAAGGAATTTGGCTAAAATCCCATGATCCCGAGTCTGTGCCACGAGTCCAATATCGCTGACCGTTTCCAATCAACCTGCCAAATTTCGGCCCATTCCGACACCGTTGCTGCAAATTAGAAAATTGCCCCTGGTACGATTTTGCTTTGTAAATTTTCTACCCTGCACTTCTTCAACTAGACATAAGTAATAATGAAATTAATTATTCGGAGGCCCAAATGAAGGAATTTAGCTAAAATCCCGTGATCCCGATTCTGTGTCCCGAGTCCAATTTCCCGGGGCGTTTCCAATCAACCCGCCAAATTTTGACCCATTCCGACGTCGTCACGACAAATGACAAAATTGCCCCTGGTGTGGTTTTTCTTTGTTACTTTTCTCTCCAACACTTCTTCAACTTGACATAATTAACATGGAAAATAATTATTCAAAGGCCCAAACGAAGGAATTTGGCTAAAATTCCATGATCCCAGTTCTGTGCCCCGAGTCCAATTTTGCAGGCCGTTCCCAATCAACCTGTCAAATTTCGTAACATTCCGACACCGTCACGACAAATGACAAAATTGCCTATGGTCCGATTTTGTTTTGCTAATTAATAAGGAAATTAATTATTCGGAGGCCCAAACGAAGGAATTTGGCTAAAATCCCGTGATCCCGGGTCTGTGCCACGAGTCCAATTTCGCGGGCCATTTCCAATTGACCTGCCAAATTTCGGCCCAATCCGACATCGTTGCGACAAATGACAAAATACCACTTGGTGCGGTTTGCTTTGTTAATTTTTTGTCCAGAACTTCTTCAACCTGACATAATTAATGAGGAAATTAATTATTTAGATGTCCAAACAAAGGAATTTAGTTAAAATCCCGTGATCCCGGGTTTGTGTCCCGAGTCCAATTTCGCGGGGCGTTTCTAATCAACCCGCCAAATTTTGGCCCATTCTGACGCCGTCGCAACAATGACGAAATTGCCCCTGGTGCGATTTTCCTTTGTTACTTTTCACTCCACCACTTCTTCAACTTGACATAATTAATATGGAAAATAATTATTCGGAGGCCCAAAACGAGGGAATTTGGCTAAAATTCCATGATCCCAGGTCTGTGCCCCGAGTCCAATTTCGCGGGCAGTTTCCAATCAACCCAACAAATTTCGGCCCATTCCGACACCGTCGCGACAAATGACAAAATTGCCCCTGGTGCAGTTTTGCTTTGTTAATTTTTTAGTCCAGCACTTCTTCAAGCTGACATAATTATTAAGGAAATTAATGATTCGGAGGCCCTAACAAAGGAATTTGGCTAAAATCCCATGATCCCGGGTCTGTGCCCCGAGTCCAATTTTGCGAGCCGTTTCCAAGCGGCCTGCAAAATTTCGACCCATTCCGACACCGCCGCGACAAATGGCAAAATTGCCCCTGGTGCGGTTTTGCTTTGTTAATTTTCTGTCCAGCACTTCTCCAACCTAACATAATTAATAAGGAAATTAATTATTCAGAGGCCCAAACGAAGGAATTTGGCTAAAATCCCGTGATCCCGGGTCTGTGCCCCAAGTCCAATTTCGCGGGCCGTTTCCAATCAACCTGCCAAATTTCGACCCATTCCGACACTGTTGCGACAAAAGACAAAATTGCCCCCAGTGCGGTTTTGCTTTGTTAATTTTCTGTCCAGCACTTCTTCAACATAACATAATTAATAAGGAAGTTAATTATTCGGAGGCCCAAACGAAGGAATTTGGCTAAAATCTCATGATCCTGAGTCTGTGCCACGAGTCAAATTTCGTGGGCCGTTTCCAATCAACCTGTCAAATTTCGGCCCATTCCGACACCGTCGCGACAAATTAGAAAACTGCCCCTGGTGCAGTTTTGCTTCGTAAATTTTCTGTCCAGCACTTCTTCAACCTGACATAATTAATAAGGAAATTAATTATTCGGAGGCAAAAACGAAGGAATTCAGCTAAAATCCCGTGATCCTGGGTCTGTGTCCCGAGTCCAATTTCGTGGGGCGTTTCCAACCAACCCGCCAAATTTCAGCCCATGCAGACACCGTCGCGGCAAATGACAAAATTGCCCCTGGTGCAGCTTTTCTTTGTCACTTTTCTGTCCAGCACTTCTTCAACTTGACATAATTAATACGGAAAATAATTATTCGGAGGCCCAAATGATGGAATTTGGCTAAAATCCCGTGATCCCCGGTCTGTGCCCTGAGTCCAATTTTGTGGGCCCTTTCCCATCAACCTGCCAAATTTCGACCTATTCCGACACCGTCGCGACAAATGACAAAATTGCCCCTGGTACGGTCTTGCTTTATTAATTTTCTTTCCATCACTTCTTCCACCTGAAGTAATTAGTAAGGAAATTAATTATTTGGAGGCCCAAATGAAGGAATTTGGCTAAAATCCCGTTATCTCGGGTCAATGCCCCGAGTCCAATTTCTCGGGCTGTTTCCAATCAACCTACCAAATTTCGGCCCATTCCGACACTGTCGCGACAAAAGACCAAATTGCCCCTGGTGCGATTTTACTTTTTTAATTTTCGGTCCAGCACTTCTCCAACCTAACATAATTAATAAGGAAATTAATTATTCGGAGGCCCAAACAAAGGAATTTGGCTCAAATCCCATGATCCCGGGTCTGTGCCCCGAGTCCAATTTTGCGGGCCGTTTCCTATCAACCTGCCAAATTTCGGCCCATTCCGATACTGTTGCGATAAAAGACAAAATTGCCCCTGGTGCGATTTTGCTTTGTTAATTTTCTGCCCAACACTTCTTCAACCTAACATAATTAATAAGGAAGTTAATTATTTGGAGGCCCAAACGAAGGAATTTGGATAAAATCCCGTGATCCCGGGTCTGTGTCCCGAGTCCAATTTTGTGGGGCGTTTCCAATCAACCCGCCAAATTTTAGCCCATTCCGACACCGTCGCAACAAATGACAAAATTGCCCCTGGTACGGTTTTTCTTTGTCACTTTTCTGTCTAGCACTTCTTCAACTTGACATAATTAATACGGAAAATAATTATTCGGAGGCTCGAACAAAGGAATTTGGCTAAAATCCCGTGATCCCGGGTCTGTGCCCCGAGTCCAATTTCGCGGGCCGTTTCCCATCAACCTGCCAAATTTCGGCCCATTCCGACACCGTCACGACAAATGACAAAATTGCCCCTGGTGCGGTCTTGCTTTGTTAATTTTCTTTCCATCACTTCTTCAACCTAACATAATTAGTAAGGAAATTAATTATTTGGAGACCTAAACGAAGGAATTTGGCTAAAATCCCGTTATCTCGGGTCTATGCCCCGAGTCCAATTTCGCGGGCTGTTTTCAATCAACCCACCAAATTTCGACCCATTCCGACACTATCGCGACAAAAGACAAAATTGCCCCTGGTGCGGTTTTGCTTTGTTAATTTTCTGTCCAGCACTTCTCCAACCTAACATAATTAATAAGGAAATTAATTATTCGGAGGCCCAAACGATGGAATTTGGCTAAAATCCTGTGACCCTAGGTCTGTGTTCCGTGCCCAATTTCGCGGGCAGTTTCCAGTCAACCTGCCAAATTTCGGCTCATTCCGACACTGTTGCAACAAAAGACAAAATCACCCCTGGTGCAGTTTTGCTTTGTTAATTTTCTGTCCAGCACTTCTTCAACCTGACATAATTAATGTGGAAGTTAATTATTCGAAGGCCCAAACGAAGGAATTTGGCTAAAATCCCATGATCTTGAGTCTGTGCCACGAGTCCAATTTCTCGGGCCATTTCCAATCAACCTACCAAATTTCGGTCCATTCTGGCACCGTCGCTACAAATTAGAAAATTGCCCCTGGTGCGAATTTGCTTTGTAAATTTTCTGTCCAACACTTCCTCATCCTGACATAATTAATAAGAAAATTAATTATTCGGAGGCCCAAACGAAGGAATTTAGCTAAAATCCCGTGATCCTAGGTCTGTGTCCCGAGTCTAATTTCGCGGGGCATTTCCAATCAACCCGCCAAATTTCAGCCCATTCCGATGCCGTCGCGACAAATGACAAAATTGCCTCTGGTGCGTTTTTTCTTTGTCACTTTTCTGTCCAGCACTTCTTCAACTTGACATAATAAATATGGAAAATAATTATTCGAAAGCCCCAACGAAGGAATTTGGCTAAAATCCCATGATCCCGGGTCTGTGCCTCGAGTCCAATTTTGCGGGTCGTTTCCCATCAACCTGCCAAATTTCGACCCATTCTGACACCGTCGCAATAAATGACAAAATTGCCCTTGGTGCGGTTATGCTTTGTTAATTTTCTTTCCATCACTTCTTCAACCTGAGATAATTAGTAAGAAAATTAATTATTTGGAGGCCCAAATGAACGAATTTGGCTAAGATCCCGGTATCTCGGGTCTATGCCCCAAGTCCAATTTCGCGGGTCGCTTCCAATCAACCTATCAAATTTCGGCCCATTCCGACACTATCGCGACAAAAGAAGAAATTGCCCCTGGTGCGATTTTGCTTTGTTAAATTTCTGTCCAACACTTCTCCAACCAAACATAACTAATAAGGAAATTAATTATTTGGAGGCCTAAACGATGGAATTTGGCTAAAATCCCGCAATCCTAGGTCTTTGTCCCGTGCCCAATTTCGTGGGCCGTTTCCAGTCAACCTGCCAAATTTCGGCCCATTCTGACACTGTTGCGACAAAAGACAAAATTGCTCCTGGTGCAGTTTTGCTTTGTTAATTTTCTGGCCAGCACTTCTTCAACCTGATGTAATTAATAAGAAAGTTAATTATTCGGAGGTCCAAATGAAGAAATTTGGCTAAAATCTCGTGATCCTGGGTCTGTGCCCTGAGTCCAATTTCACTGGGCCGTTTCCCATCAACCTACCAAATTTCGGCCCATACCGACACTGTCACGACAAATGACAAAATTGCCCTTAGTGCAGTTTTGCTTGTTAATTTTCTGTCCAGCGTTTCTTCAACCTGACATAATTAATAAGGAAATTAATTATTCGGAGGCCCAAATGAAGAAATTTGGCTAAAATCCCGTGATTTCGGGTTTGTGCCCTGAGTCCAATTTCGCGGGCCGTTTACAATCAACCAGCCAAATTTCGGCCCATTCCGACACCTCGCGAAAAATGACAAAATTGCCCCTGGTGCGGTTTTGCTTTGTTAATTTTCTGTCCAGCGTTTCTTCAACCTGACATAATTAATGAGGAAATTAATTATTCGGAGGCCCGAACGAAGTAATTTGACTAAAATCCCGTGATCCCAAATCTTTGCTTCCAGTCCAATTTCGCGGGCCATTTCCAATCAACCTGCCAAATTTCGGCCCATTCCGACACCGTTGCTACGAATGAAAAAATTGCCCCCGGTGCGGTTTTTCTTTGTTAATTTTCTGTCCAGCAATTCTTCAATAAGACATAATTAATACGAAAATTAATTATTCGAAGGCCTAAATGAAATAAATTGGCTAAAATCCCGTTATCCCGAGTCTGTGCCCCAAGTCCAATTTCATGGGCCGTTTCTAATCAACCTGCTAAATTTCAGCCCATTCCGTCACCGTCACGAAAATTGACAAAACTGCCCTTGGTGCGGTTTTCCTTTGTTAATTTTTTGTCCAGCACTACTTCAACCTAACATAATTAACACGGAAATTAATTATTCGGAATTCCAAACGAAGGAATTTGGCTAAAATCTCATGATCCCGGGTCTGTACCCCAAGTCCAATTTCAAGGGCCATTTCCAATCAACCTCCCAAATTTCGGCCCATTCCGGTACCGTCGCCACAAATGATAAAATTGCCCCTGGTGTGATTTTTCTTTTCTAATTTTTTGTCCAGCACTTCTTCAACCTGACATAATTAATACGGAAATTATTTATTCGGAGGCCCAAATGAAGGAATTTGGCTAAAATCCAGTAATCCCAATTTTATGCCCCGAGTCCAATTTCTCGGGCCGTTTCCAATCAACTTGCCGAAATTCGGCCCATTCCAACACCGTCACGACAAATGACAAAATTGCCCCTGGTGCGATTTTTCTTTGTTAATTTTCTGTCCCGCACTTCTTCATCCTGACATAATTAATATGGAAATTAATTATTCGGAGGCCCAAACGAGGGAATTTGGCTAAAATCCCTTGATCCTGATTCTGTGCCCCGAGTCCAATTTTTCGGGCCGTTTCCAATGAACCTGCCAAATTTCGGCCCATTCCGACACCATCGCGGCAAATGACAAAATTGTCCCTAGTGCGGTTTTGCTATATTAATTTTCTGTCCAACACTTCTTCAACCTGATATAATTAATAATGAAATTAATTATGCGGAGGCCGAAACGATGGAATTTAGCTAAAATCCCGTGATCCAGGGTCTGTGCCTCGAGTTTAATTTCGCGGGCCGTTTCCAATCAATCTGCCAAATTTCGGCACATTTCGACACCGTCAGGACAAATGACAAAATTGCCCCTAGTGCGGTTTTTCTTTGTTAATTTTTTATCCAGCACTTCTTCAACCTGAAATATTTAATATGGAAATTAATTATTCGGAGGTCCAAACGATGGAATTTGGCTAAAATCCCGTGATCTCGGGTCTGTGCCTCGAGTCCAATTTCGCGGGCCGTTTCCAATCAACCTGCCAAATTTCGGCCCATTCCAACAGCGTCGCGACAAATGACAAAATTGCCCCTGGTCCGATTTTTCTTTGTTAATTTTCTATCCAGCACTTCTTCAACCTGACATAATTAGTGCGGAAATTAATTATTTTGAGGCCCAAACGAAGGAATTTGGCTAAAATCCCATTATCTCGAGTCTGTGCCCCAAGTCCAATTTCGTGGGCCATTTCCAATCAACCTACCGAATTTGGGCCCATTCCGACACTGTCGCGACAAAAGATAAAATTGCCCCTAGTGCGATTTTGCTTTGTTAATTTTCTGTCCGGCACTTCTCCAACCTAACATAATTAATAAGGAAATTAATTATTCAGGGGCCCAACGATGGAATTTGGCTAAAATCCCGTGATCCTAGGTCTGTGTCCCGTGCCCAATTTCGCGGGCCGTTTTCACTCAACCTGCCAAATTTCGGCCCATTCCGACACTGTTGCGACAAAAGACAAAATTGCCCCTGGTACGATTTTGCTTTGTAAATTTTCTGTCCAGCACTTCTTCAAGCTGACATAATTAATAAGGAAATTAATTATTCAGAGGCCCAAACGAAGGAATTTGGCTAAAATCCCGTGATCCAGGGTCTGTGTCCCGAGTCCAATTTCACGGGGTTTTTCCAATCAACCCGCCAAATTTCGGCCCATTCCAAAATCATTGCGACAAATGACAAAATTGCCCCTGGTACAATTTTTCTTTGTTACTATTTTGTCCAGCAGTTCTTCAACTTGACATAATTAATACGGAAAATAATTATTTGGAGTCCCAAACAAAGGAATTTGGCTAAAATCCCGTGATCCCGGATCTCTGCGTCGTGTCCAATTTCTCGGCCCATTTCCAATCAACCCACGAAATTTTGGCCCATTCCGACACCATCGCTACAAATGACAAAATTGCCTCTGGTACGATTTTTCTTTGTTAATATTCTTTCTAGCACTTTTTCAACCTGACATAATTAATACGGAAATTAATTATTCAAACGCCCAAACGAAGGAATTTGGCTAAAATCCCGGAATCCCGGGTCTATACTCTGAGTCCAATTTCGCGGGCCGTTTCCAATCAACCCGCCAAATTTCGGCCCTTTCCGACACCGTCGCGACAAATGACAAAATTGCCCCTGGTGCGGTTTTTCTTTGTTAAATTTCTGCCCACCATTTCATCAACCTGACATAATTGACGCGAAAATTAACTATTCGAAGGCCTAAACGAACGAACTTGGCTAGAATCCCGTGATCTCGGGTCTATGCCCCGAGTCCAATTTCTCGGGCCGTTTCCATTTAACCTGCCAAATTTCGTAACCTTTCGAAGCCATCGCGACAAATGACAAAATTGTCTATGGTGCGGTTTTGCTTTGTTAATTTTTCTATCCAGCACTTCTTCAACCTGATATAATTAATACGAAAATTAATTATTCGGACACCCAAACGAAGGAATTTGGCAAAAATCCCGTGATCCCGGGTCTGTGCCCCAAGTCCAATTTTGCGGGATGTTTCTAATCAACCCGCCAAATTTCGGCCCTTTCCAACACCGTCGCGACAAATGGCAAAATTGCCCCTAGTACGATTTTTCTTTGTTAATTTTCTACCTAGCACTTCATCAACCTGACATAATTGATGCGAAAATTAATTATTCGGAGGCCCAAATGAAGGAACTTGGCTAAAATCCCATAATCCCGGGTCTATGCCCCGAGTCCAATTTCCCGATCCGTTTCCAGTCAACCTGCCAAATTTCGTAACATTCCGAAGCCGTCGCGACAAATGAAAAAATTGCCTATGTTGCGGTTTTGCTTTGCTAATTAATAAGGAAATTAATTATTCGGAGGCCCAAATGAAGGAATTTGGCTAAAATCCCGTGATCCCGAGTCTGTGCCTTGAGTCTAATTTCACGGGCCATTTTCGATCAACCTGCCAAATTTCGGCCCATTCCGACACCTTTGCGACAAGTGACAAAATTGCCCCTAGTGCAGTTTTGCTTTGTTAATTTTCTGTCCAACACTTCTTCAACCTGACATAATTAACAAGGAAATTACTTATTCAGAGGCCCAAACGAAGGAATTTGGCTAAAATCCCGTGATCC
>NW_019252280.1:6360-15510 GCF_002742605.1 Olea europaea var. sylvestris | reverse complement strand
GTCGCGACAAATGACAAAATTGCCCCTGGTGCAGTTTTTCTTTGTTAATTTTCTGTCCAGCACTTCTTAAACCTGAGATAATTAATACGGAAATTAATTATTCGGAGGCCAAACGAAAGAATTTGGCTAAAATCCCGTGATCCCGGGTCTGTGCCCCGAGTCCAATTTCGAGGGCCATTTTCAATCAACTTGCCAAATTCAGCCCTCTCCGACATCGTCGCGACAAATGACAAAATTGGCCCTGGTGCAGCTTTTCTTTGTTAATTTTCTGTCCAGCACTTCTTTAACATGACATAATTAATAAGAAAATTAATTAGTCGGAGGCTCAAACGAAGAAATTTGGTTAAAATCCTGTGATCCCGGGTCTGTGCCCCGAGTCCAATTTTGTGGGCCATTTCCAATCTACCCGCCAAATTTCGGCCTATTCCGACACTGTTGCGACAAAAGACGAAATTGCCTCTGGTACAGTTTTGCTTTGTTAATTTTTCTGTCCAGCACCTCTTCAACCTGACATAATTAATAAGGAAGTTAATTATTCGAAGGACCAAATGAAGGAATTTGGCTAAAATCCCATGATCCCGGGTCTGTGCCACGAGTCCAATTTCGTGGGCCGTTTCCAATCAACCTGCCAAATTTCGGCCCATTCCGACACCTCGCGACAAATTAGAAAATTGCCCCTGGTGCGGTTTTGCTTTGTAAATTTCTGTACAGCACTTCTTCAACCTAACATAATTAATAAGGAAATTAATTATTCGGAGCCTCAAACGTAGGAATTTGGCTAAAATCACGTGAACCCGGGTCTGTGTCCCGAGTCCAATTTCGCGGGGCGTTTCCAGTCAACTCGCCAAATTTCGGCCCATTCTGACACTGTCGCGACAAATGACAAAATTGCCCCTGGTGCGATTTTTCTTTGTTACTTTTCTGTCCAGTACTTCTTCAACTTGACATAATTAATACGAAAAATAATTATTCGGAGGCCCAAACGAAGGAATTTGGCTAAAATCCCGAGATCCCGGATCTGTGCCCCGAGTCCGATTTCTCGGGCCGTTTCTAATCAACCCGCCAAATTTTGGCCCATTCCGACACCGTCGCTACAAATGACAAAATTGCCCCTGGTGCGATTTCTCTTTGTTAATTTTCTGTCCATCACTTATTCAACCTGACATTATTAATACGAAAATTAATTATTCAGACGCCCAAACGAAGGAACTTGGCTAAAATCCCGTGATCTCGGGTCTGTACCCAGAGTCCAATTTCGCGGGCCGTTTCCCATCAACCCGCCAAATTTCGGCCCTTTCCGACACCGTCGCGACAAATGACGAAATCGCTCATCGTGCGGTTTTTCTTTGTTAATTTTCTACCCAGCACTTCATCAACCTAACATAATTGATACGAAATTTAATTATTCGGAGGCCCAAACGAAGGAACTTGGCTAAAATCCCGTGAACCTGGGTCTGTGCCCCGAGTCCAATTTCTCGGGCCGTTTCCAGTCAACCTGCCAAATTTCGTAACATTCTGAAGCCATCGCGACAAATGACAAAATTGCCTATGGTGCGGTTTTGCTTTGTTAATTAATAAGGAAATTAATTATTCAGAGGCCCAAACGAAGGACTTTGGCTAAAATCTCATGATCCCGGGTCTGTGCCTCGAGTCCAATTTCGCTGGCTGTTTCCAATCAACCTGCAAAATTTCAGCCCATCCCGATACCGTCGCTACAAATGACAAAATTGCCCCTAGTTCGATTTTGCTTTGTTAATTTTCTGTCTAGCACTTCTTCCACCTGGCAAAATTAATAAGAAAATTAATTATTCGGAGGCCAAAACGAAGGAATTTGCCTAAAATCCCGTGATCCCGGGTCTGTGCCCCGAGTCAAATTTCGTGGGCCGTGTCCAATCAACCTACCAAATTTCGGTCCATTCCGACACAGTCGCGACAAATGACAAAATTGCCCCTGGTGCGGTTTGCTTAGTTAATTTTCTTTCCATCACTTCTTCATCCTGACATAATTAGTAAGGAAATTAATTATTGGGATACCCAAACGAAGGAATTTGGCGAAAATTCCGTCATCTCGTGTCTGTACCCGAGTCCAATTTCGCTGGCCGTTTCCAATCAACCTGCCAAATTTCGGCCCATTTCGACATTGTCGCGACAAAAGACAAAATTGCCCCTGGTGCGGTTTTGCTTTGTTAATTTTCTGTCCAGCACCTCTTCAACCTAACATAATTAATAAGGAAATTAATTATTCGGGGGCCCAAATGAAGGAATTTGGCTAAAATTTCGTGATCCCGGGTCTGTGCCCCGACTCCAATTTCTCGGGCCGTTTCCAATCAACCTGCCAAATTTTGGCCCATTCCGACACCGTCGTGAAAAATGACAAAATTGCCCCTAGTGCGATTTTTCTTTGTTAATTTTTTTTCCAAACACTTCTTCAACCTGACATAATTAATACGAAAATTAATTATTTGGAGGCCCAAACGAAGGAATTTAGCTAAAATCTCGAGATCCCATGTCTATTTCCTGAGTCCAATTTCGCGGGCCGTATCCAATCAACCTGCCAAATTTCGGCCCATTCCGACATCTTCGCGACAAATGACAAAATTGTCCCTGGTGCAGCTTTTCTTCGTTAATTTTCTATCCAGCACTTCTTCAACCTAAGATAATTAATACGAAAATTAATTATGCGGAGGTCCAAACGAAAGAATTTGGCTAAAATCTTGTGATCCCAGGTCTATGCCCCGAGCCCAATTTCGCGGGCCATTTCCAATCAACCTGCCAAATTCGGCCGATTCCGACACCGTCGCGACAAATGACAAAATTAGCCCTGGTACGATTTTTCTTTGTTAATTTTCTATCCAGCACTTCTTCAACCTGACATAATTAATACGAAAATTAATTGTTCGGAGGCCCAAACGAAGGAATTTGGCTAAAATCCCGTGATCACGGGTCTGTGCCCTGAGACCAATTTCACGGGCCGTTTCCAATCGACCTGCCAAATTTTGGCCCATTCCGACACCGTCACGACAAATGACAAAATTGCCCATTGTACGATTTTCCTTTGTTAATTTTCTGTCCAGCACTTCTTTAACCTGACATAATTTATACGGAAATTAATTATTCGGAGGTCCAAACGAAGGAATTTGGCTAAAATTCCGTGTTCTCGGGTCTATGTCCCAAGTCCAATTTCGCGGGCAGTTTCCAATCAACCTGCCAAATTTCGGCCCATTCCGACACCGTCGTGACAACTGACCAAATAGCACCTGATGCGATTTTTCTTTGTTAATTTTCTATCTAACACTTCTTCAACCTCCAATAATTAAATTATTTGGAGGCCCAAACGAAGGAATTTGGCTAAAATCCTGTGATCCCGTGTCTGTGCCCCGAGTCCAACTTCGCGGGCCGTTTCAAATCATCCAGCCAAATTTCGGTCCATTCCGATACCATCGCGACAAATGAAAAAAATTACCCCTGGTGCGATTTTTCTTTGTTAATTTTCTGTCCATCACTTCTTCAACCTGACATAATTAATACGAAAATTAATTATTAGGAGGCCGAAATGAAGGAATTTGGCTAAAATCCTGTGATCCCAGGTCTGTACCCGGAGTCCAATTTCCCAGGCCGTTTGAAATCAACTTGCCAAATTTCGGCTCATTCCGACACCGTCGTGACAAATGACAAAATTGCCCCTGGTGCGGTTTTTCTTTGTTAATTTTCTGTCCAACACTTCTTCAACCAGACATAATTAACATCGAAATTAATTATTCGGAGGCCCAAACGACGTAATTTGGGTAAAATCCAGTGATCTCGATTCTGTGCCCGGAGTCCAATTTCGCGGGCCATTTTTAATCAACTTGCCAAATTTCGGGTTATTCCGGCACCGTCGTGACAAAGGACAAAATTGCCCCTGGTGCGATTTTTCTTTGTTAATTTTATGTACAACACTTCTTCAACCTGACATAATTAATACGGAAATTAATTATTCGGAGGCCCAAATGAAGGAATTTGGCTAAAATCCCGTGATCACGGGTCTGTGCCCCGAGACCAATTTCACGGGCCGTTTCCAATCGACCTGCCAAATTTCGGCCCATTCCGACACTGTCGATACAAATGACAAAATTGCCCCTTGTGCAATTTTGCGTTGTTAATTTTCTGTCCAGCACTTCTTCAACCTGACATAATTAATACGGAAATTAATTATTCGGAGGCCCAAACGAAGGAATTTGGCTAAAATCCCGTGATCCCGGGTCTGTGCCCCGAGTCCAATTTCGTGGGCAGTTTCCAATCAACTTGCCAAAAATTGGCTCATTCCGACTCCGTCGTGACAACTAACAAAATAGCCCCTGGTGCGATTTTTCTTTTTTAATTTTTTGTCCAACACTTCTTCAACCATACATAATTAATACGGAAATTAATTATTTGGAGGCCCAAACGAAGGAATTTGGCTAAATTTCCGTGATCCCATGTCTGTGCCCCGAGTCGAACTTCGCGGGCCGTTTCAAATCAACCTGCCAAATTTCGGTCCATTCCGACACCATCGCGACAAACGAAAAAATTGCCCCTGGTGCGATTTTTCTTTGTTAATTTTCTGTCCAACACTTCTTCAACCTGACATAATTAATACGAAAATTAATTATTCGGAGGCCCAAACGAAGGAATTTTGCCAAAATCCCATGATCCTGGGTCTGTGCGTGGAGTCCAATTTCGCAGGCTGTTTGAAATGAACCTGCCAAATTTCAGCTCATTCCAACACCATCGTGACAAATGACAAAATTGCCCCCGGTGCCATTTTTCTTTGTTAATTTTCCGTCCAACACTTCTTCAACATGACATAATTAATATGGAAATTAATTATTCGGAGGCCCAAACGACGTAATTTGGCTAAAATCCCGTGATCCCGATTCTGTGCTCGGAGTCCAATTTCGTGGGCCGTTTTTAATCAACAAGCCAAATTTCAGGTCATTCCGGCACCGTCGCGACAAATGACAAAATTGCCCCTGTGCGGTTTTTCTTTGTTAATTTTCTGTCCAACACTTCTTCCAGCTGACATAATTAATACGGAAATTAATTATTCGGAGGCCCAAATGAAGGAATTTGGCTAAAATTCCGTGATCCAGGGTCTGTGCCCCGAGTCCAATTTCGCGGGCCGTTTCAGATCAACCTGCCAAATTTCGGTCCATTCCGACACCATCGTGACAAATGACAAAATTGCCCCTGTTGGGATTTTTCTTTGTTAATTTTCTGTCCAACACTTCTTCAACCCGACATAATTAATACGGAAATTAATTATTCGGAGGCCCAAATGAAGGAATTTAGCTAAAATCCCATGATCTCAGGTCTGTGCCCGGAGTCCAATTTCGCGGGACGTTTCAAATCAACCCGCCAAATTTCGGTTCATTCCAAAACCGTCGCGACAAATGACAAAATTGCCCCTGGTGTGGTTATTCTTTGTTAATTTTCTGTCCAGCACTTCTTGAACCAGACATAATTAATACGAAAATTAATTATTCAGAGGCCAAAACGAAGGAATTTGGCTAAAATCTTGTGATCCCGGGTCTATGCCCCGATCCAATTTCGCAGGCCGATACCAATCAACCTGCCAAATTTCGGCCCGTTCGAACACCATCGTGACAAACGACAAAATTGCCCCTACTGCGATTTTGCTTTGTTAAAATTCTGCCCATCACTTCTTCAACCTGACATAATTAATAAGAAAATTAATTATTCGGAGGCACAAACGAAGGAATTTGGCTAAAATCCCATGATCCTGTGCCCCGAGTCTGATTTCCCAGGCCGTTTCCAATCAACCTGCCAAATTTAGGCCCATTCCGACACCGTCGCGACAAATGACAAAATTGCCCCTGGTGCAGCTTTTCTTTGTTAATTTTCTGTCTAGCACTTCTTCAACCTGAGATAATTAATACGGGAATTAATTATTCGGAGGCCCAAATGAAAGAATTTGGCTAAAATCTCGTGATCCAGGGTTTGTGCCCCGAGTCCAATTTCGCGGGCCATTTCCAATCAACGTGCCAAGTTCGGACCATTCTAATACCGTCGTGACAAATGACAAAATTGGCCCTGGTGCGGTTTTTCTTTGTTAATTTTCTGTCCAGTACTTCTTCAACCTGACATAATTAATACGAAAATTAATTATTCAAAGGCCCAAACGAAGGAATTTGGCTAAAATCCCGTGATCCCGGGTCTGTGCCCCGAGTCCAATTTCGTGGGCCGTGTCCAATCAACCTACCAAATTTCGGTCCATTCCGACACCGTCGCGACAAATGACAAAATTGCCACTGGTGCGGTTTGCTTTGTTAATTTTCTTTCCATCACTTCTTCATCCAGACATAATTAGTAAGGAAATTAATTATTGGGAGACCCAAACGAAGGAATTTGGCGAAAATTCCGTCATCTCGTGTCTGTACCCGAGTCCAATTTCGCGGGCCGTTTCCAATCAACCTGCAAAATTTCGGCCCATTCCGACATTGTCGCGACAAAAGACAAAATTGCCCCTGGTGCGGTTTTGCTTTGTTAATTTTCTGTCCAGTACTTCTTCAACCTGACATAATTAATACGAAAATTAATTATTTGGAGGCCCAAACGAAGGAATTTGGCTAAAATCCCGAGATCCCGTGTCTATTTCCTGAGTCCAATTTCGCGGGCCGTTTCCAATCAACCTGCCAAATTTTGGCCCATTCCGACACCGTCGTGACAAATGACAAAATTGCCCCTAGTGCGGTTTTTCTTTGTTAATTTTTTTTCCAAACACTTCTTCAACCTGAAATAATTAATACGAAAATTAATTATTCGGAGGCCCAAACGAAGGAATTTGGCTAAAATCCCGAGATCCCGTGTCTATTTCCTGAGTCCAATTTCGCGGGCCGTTTCCAATCAACCTACCAAATTTCGGCCCATTCCGACATTGTCGCGACAAAAGACAAAATTGCCCCTGGTGCGGTTTTGCTTTGTTAATTTTCTGTCCAGCATTTCTTCAACCTAACATAATTAATAAGGAAATTAATTATTGGGAGACCCAAACGAAGGAATTTGGCGAAAATTCCGTCATCTCGTGACTGTACCCGAGTCCAATTTCGCGGGCCGTTTCCAATCAACCTGCCAAATTTCGGCCCATTCCGACATTGTCGCGACAAAAGACAAAATTGCCCCTGGTGCGGTTTTGCTTTGTTAATTTTCTGTCCAGCATTTCATCAACCTAACATAATTAATAAGGAAATTAATTATTGGGAGACCCAAACGAAGGAATTTGGCTAAAATCCCGAGATCCCGTGTCTATTTCCTGAGTACAAATTCGCGGGCCGTTTCCAATCAACCTGCCAAATTTCGGCCCATTCCGACACTGTCGCGACAAAAGGCAAAATTGCCCCTGGTGCGGTTTTGCTTTGTTAATTTTCTGTCCAGCATTTCATCAACCTAACATAATTAATAAGGAAATTAATTATTGGGAGACCCAAACGAAGGAATTTGGCTAAAATCCCGAGATCCCGTGTCTATTTCCTGAGTACAAATTCGCGGGCCGTTTCCAATCAACCTGCCAAATTTCGGCCCATTCCGACACTGTCGCGACAAAAGGCAAAATTGCCCCTGGTGCGGTTTTGCTTTGTTAATTTTCTGTCCAGCATTTCATCAACCTAACATAATTAATAAGGAAATTAATTATTGGGAGACCCAAACGAAGGAATTTGGCGAAAATTCCGTCATCTCGTGTCTGTACCCGAGTCCAATTTCTCGGGCCGTTTCCAATCAACCTGCCGAATTTCGGCCTATTCCGACATTGTCGCGACAAAAGACAAAATTGCCCCTGGTGCGGTTTTGCTTTGTTAATTTTTTGTCCAGCAGTTCTTCAACCTAACATAATTAATAAGGAAATTAATTATTCGGGGGCCCAAATGAAGGAATTTGGCTAAAATTTCGTGATCCCTGGTCTGTGCCCCGACACCAATTTCTCGGGCCGTTTCCAATCAACCTGCCAAATTTTGGCCCATTCCGACACCGTCGTGACAAATGACAAAATTGCCCCTAGTGCGATTTTTCTTTGTTAATTTTTTTTCCAAACACTTCTTCAACCTGACATAATTAATACGAAAATTAATTATTCGGAGGCCCAAACGAAGGAATTTGGCCAAAATCCCGAGATCCCGTGTCTATTTCCTGAGTACAAATTCGCGGGCCGTTTCCAATCAACCTGCCAAATTTCGGCCCATTCCGACATTGTCGCGACAAAAGATAAAATTTCCTCTGGTGCGGTTTTGCTTTGTTAATTTTCTGTCCAGCATTTCTTCAACCTAACATAATTAATAAGGAAATTAATTATTCGGGGGCCCAAATGAAGGAATTTGGCTAAAATTCCGTGATCCCGGGTCTGTGCCCCGACTCCAATTTCTCGGGCCGTTTCCAATCGACCTGCCAAATTTTGGCCCATTCCGACACCGTCGTGACAAATGACAAAATTGCCCCTAGTACGGTTTTTCGTTGTTAATTTTTTTTCCAAACACTTCTTCAACCTGACATAATTAATACGAAAATTAATTATTCGGAGGCCCAAACGAAGGAATTTGGCTAAAATTGCGAGATCCCGTGTCTATTTCTTGAGTCCAATTTCGCGGGCCGTATCCAATCAACCTGCCAAATTTCAGCCCGTTCGGACACCGTCGCGACAAATGACAAAATTGCCCCTGGTGCGATTTTGCTTTGTTAAAATTCTGTCCAGCACTTCTTCAACCTGAGATAATTAATAAGGGAATTAATTATTCGGAGGCCCCAACGAAAAAATTTGGCTAAAATCTCGTGATCCCGGGTCTGTGCCCCGAGTACAATTTCGCGGGCCATTTCCAATCAACCTGCCAAGTTCGGACCATTCTAATACCGTCGTGACAAATGACAAAATTGGCCCTGGTGCCGTTTTTCTTTGTTAATTTTCTGTCCAGTACTTCTTCAACCTGACATAATTAATACGAAAATTAATTATTCGGAGGCCCAAACGAAGGAATTTGGCTAAAATCCTGTGATCCCAGGTCTGTGCCCCGAGACCAATTTCACGGCCCGTTTCCAATCAACTTGCCAAATTTCGGACCATTCCGACACCGTCGTGACAATTGACAAAATAGCCCCCGGTGCAATTTTGCTTTGTTAATTTTC
>NW_019252280.1:0-4702 GCF_002742605.1 Olea europaea var. sylvestris | reverse complement strand
CCATTTCCAATCAATTTGCCAAATTTCGGTCCATTCCAATACTGTCGCGACAAATGACAAAATTGCCCCGGGTGCGGTTTTTCTTTGTTAATTTCCTGTCCAGCACTTCTTCAACCTGATATAATTAATATGGAAATTAATTATTCGGAGGCCCAAACGAAGAAATTTGGGTAAAATCTCGTGATCCCGAGTTTGTGCCCCAAGTCCAATTTCGAGGGTTGTTTCCAATCAACCTACCAAATTTGGGCCCGTACCGACACCGACTCGACAAATGACAAAATCGACCCTTTTGTGGTTTTACTTTGTTAATTTTCTGTCCAGCACTCCTTCAACCTGACATAATTAATACAGAAATTAATTATTCAGAGGCCCAAACGAAGGAATTTGGCTAAAATCCCGTTATCTCGGGCCCGTGCCTCAAGTCCAATCTCGCGGGCCATTTCCAATCAACCTGCCAAATTTCGGCCCATTTCGACAGCGCCGTGAGAAATGAAAAAAATTGCCCTTGGTGCGGTTTTTCTTTGTTAATTTTCTGTCCAGCACTTCTTCAACCTGAAACAATTAATACGGAAATTAATTATTCGGAGGCCCAAACGAAGGAATTTGGCTAAAATCCCGTGATCCCAGGTCTGTGCGTCGAGTCCAATTTCGCGGGCTGCTTCCAATCAACCTGCCAAATTTCGGCCCATTCCGGCACCGTCATGAGAAATGACAAAATCGCCCCATTTGCGGTTTTGCTTTGTTAATTTTCTGTCCAACACTCATTCAACCTGACATAATTAATGCGGAAATTAATTATTCAGAGGCCCAAACGAAGGAATTTGGCTAAAATCCCGTTATCCCGGGCCCATGCCCCGAGTCCAATTTCACAGGCCATTTCCAGTCAATCTGCCAAATTTCGGCCCATTCTAACACCGTCACGACAAATGACAAAATTGCCCCTGGTGCGGCTTTTCTTTTTTAATTTTTCGTCCAGCACTACTTCAGCCTGACATAATTAATAAGGAAATTAATTATTCGAACACCCAACGAAGGAATTCGACTAAAATCCCGTGATCCTGGGTCTGTGCCCTGAGTCCAATTTCGCGGGCCGTTTCCAATCAACCTGCCAAATTTTAGCCCATTCTGACACTGTCGCGACAAATTAAAAAAATTGCACCTGGTGCGGTTTTTCTTTGTTAATTTTATGTCCAGCACTTCTTCAACCTGACATAATTAATACGAAATTAACTATTCGGAGGCCCAAATGAAGGAATTTGGCTAAAATCCTATGATCCCGAGTTTGTGCCCCGAGTCCAATTTCGCAGACCATTTCCAATCAATTTGCCAAATTTCGGTCCATTCCAATACTGTCGCGACAAATGACAAAATTGCCCCGGGTGCGGTTTTTCTTTGTTAATTTCCTGTCCAGCACTTCTTCAACCTGATATAATTAATATGGAAATTAATTATTCGGAGGCCCAAACGAAGAAATTTGGGTAAAATCTCGTGATCCCGAGTTTGTGCCCCAAGTCCAATTTCGAGGGTTGTTTCCAATCAACCTACCAAATTTGGGCCCGTACCGACACCGACTCGACAAATGACAAAATCGACCCTTTTGTGGTTTTACTTTGTTAATTTTCTGTCCAGCACTCCTTCAACCTGACATAATTAATACAGAAATTAATTATTCAGAGGCCCAAACGAAGGAATTTGGCTAAAATCCCGTTATCTCGGGCCCGTGCCTCAAGTCCAATCTCGCGGGCCATTTCCAATCAACCTGCCAAATTTCGGCCCATTTCGACAGCGCCGTGAGAAATGAAAAAAATTGCCCTTGGTGCGGTTTTTCTTTGTTAATTTTCTGCCCAGCACTTCTTCAACCTGACGTAATTAATACGAAAATTAATTATTCGGAGGCCCAAATGGAGGAATTTGGCAAAAATTTCGTGATCCTGGGTCTGTGCCCCGAGTCCAATTTCGCAAGCCGTTTCCAGTAAACCTGCCAAATTTCGACCCATTCCGACACCGTCGCGACAAGTGACAAAATTGCCCTGGTGCGATTTTGCTTAGTTAATTTTCAACCCAGCAGTCCTTCAACCTGACTTAATTAATAAAGAAATTAATTATTCGGAGGCCCAAACGAAGGAATTTGGCTAAAATCCCGTTATCCTGGGTCCGTGCCCCGAGTCTAATTTCGCGGGCCCGTTCCAATCAACTTGTCAAATTTCAGCCCATTCTGACCCGTTGCGACAAATGACTGGAAACGGCCCGCGAAATTGGAACCGGGGTATAGACACGGGATCACGGGATTTTTGCCAAATTCCTTCGTTTGGGCCTCCGAATAATTAATTTCCGTATTAATTATGTCAGGTTGAACAAGTGTGGACAGAAAATTAACAAAGAAAAATCGTAACGGGGGCAATTTTATCATTTGTCGCAACGGTGTTGCAGTGGACCGAAATTTTGCAGGTCGATTGGAAACGGCCCGTGGAATTGGACTCGGGGAACAGACATGGGATCACGGGATGTTAGCCAAATTCCTTCATTTAGGCCTCCGAATAATTAATTTCTGTATTAATTATGTCAGGTTGAACAAGTGTTGGACAGAAAATTAACAAAGCAAAATCGGACCAGGGACATTTTTGTCATTTGTCGTGACGGTGTCGGATTGGGCCGAAATTTGACAGGCAAATTGGAAACGGCCCGCGAAATTGGACCCGGCGTACAATCCCGAGGTCACGGGATTCTAGCCAAATTCCTTCGTTTGGGCCTCCGAATAATTAATTTCTGTATTAATTATGTTAGGTTGAACAAGTGCTGGACAGAAAATTAACATGGAAAAACAACCCTAGGGGCAATTTTGTCATTTGTCGCGACGGTGTCGGATTGGGTCGAAATTTTACATGATGATTGGAAACGGCTTGTGAAATTGGACCTGGGGTATAGACACGGGATCACGGGATTTAGCCAAATTCCTTCGTTTGGGCCACCGAATAGTTAATTTCCGTTTTAATTATGTAAGGTTGAACAAGTGCTGGACAGAAAGTTAATAAAGAAAAATCCCAACGGGGGCAATTTTGTCATTTGTCGCGACGGTGTCGGAATGGACCAAAATTTGGCAGGTTGATTGGAAACGGCCCGCGAAATTGGACTCGTGGCACAGACCCGGGATCACGGGATTTTAGCAAAATTCCTTCGTGTCGGCCGTCGAATACTTAATTTCCTTATTAATTATGTCAGGATGAAGAAGTGCTGGACAGAAAATTAACAAAGCGAAACAACCCCAGGGGCAATTTTGTCAGTTGTCGCGATGATGTCGGATTGGGACGAAATTTTGCAGGATGATAGAAAACGTCCCGCGAAATCGGACCCGGGATACAGACACGGGATCACGGGATTTTAGCCAAATTCCTTCGTTTGGGCCTCCGAATAATTAATTTCCGTATTAATTATGTCAGGTTGAACAAGTGCTGGACTGGAAATTAACAAAGAAAAATCGCGATAGGGGCAATTTTGTCATTTGTCGCAACGGTATTGGAATGGACCGAAATTTGGCAGGTTGATTGGAAACGGTCTGCGAAATTGGACTCGTGGCACAGACCCGAGATCACGGGATTTTAACAAAATTCCTTCGTTTGGGACTCCGAATAATTAATTTCCTTATTAATTATGTCAAGTTAAAGAAGTGCTGGACAGAAAATTAGCATAGAAAAACTGTCCCAGGAGCAATTTTATCATTTGTCGCGACGGTGTCAGATTGGGTGGAAATTTTGCATGATGATTGGAAACCACCCGAGAAATTAGACCCGGGGCATAGACACGGGATCACGGGATTTTAGCCAAATTCCTTCGTTTGGGCCTCCGAATAATTAATTTCCGTATTAATTATGTCAGGTTGAACAAGTGCTGGACAGAAAATTAACAAAGAAAAATCGCAACGGGGGCAATTTTGTCATTTGTCGTGATAGTGTCGAAATGGATCGAAATTTGGCAGGTTGATTGGAAACGGCTCGCGAAATTGGACTCGTGGCACAGACCCGGGATCACGAGATTTTAGCAAAATTCCTTCGTGTCGGCCGTCGAATACTTAATTTCCTTATTCATTATGTCAGGTTGAAGAAGTGCTGGGTAGAAAATTAACAAAGAAAAACTGCCCCAGGGGCAGTTTTGTCATTTGTCCCGACGGTGTCGGATTGGGCAAAAATTTTGCATGATGACTCGAAACGGCCCGCGAAATTGGACCCGGGGTATAGACACGGGATCACGGGATTTTTGCCAAATTCCTTCGTTTGGGCCTCCGAATAATTAATTTCCGTATTAATTATGTCAGGTTGAACAAGTGTGGGACAGAAAATTAACAAAGCAAAATCGCAATAGTGACGTTTTTGACATTTGTCGCGACGGTGTCGGATTGGGCCGAAATTTGGCAGGCTAATTGGAAACGGCCCACGAAATTGTACCCGGCGTACAATCCCTGGGTCACGGGATTCCAGCCAAATTCCTTCGTTTGGGCCTCCGAATAATTAACTTCCGTATTAATTATGTCAGGGTGAACAAGTGGTGGACAGAAAATTAACAAAGAAAAATCGCAACGGGGGCAATTTTGTCATTTGTCGCAACGGTGTTGGAATGGATCGAATTTTTGCTGGTTGATTGGAAACGGCCCACGGAATTGGACTCGGGGGACAGACACGGGATCACGGGATTTTAGCCAAATTCCTTC
>NW_019252279.1:0-1249 GCF_002742605.1 Olea europaea var. sylvestris | reverse complement strand
TATTTTTTATACAAAAATTGGTATCTACTGTTTCTTGAATATCTTCCTTGTGCATTTGTATTTGAAACCTAATCATTACTTTTCCATCTAACGAGGTCATCTTAGTCAACATCACATACGCCCAATTCATGGGCTATCTCCGTATCTTTGCATGTAAATCCATTAAGTAAACGTAATTATTCAATAACTTAATTTTGAATGCATATTTGTTAATTTTATTTGGCTTCTTGTTTATCGTCCGATGAATTATCACATTCTGATTTTTTTTATATGCAGTACAGTTCATGAATTTAACTAGTTTTACACCTGTCTATTACAAAATATTGTTACTTTTGAAATAAAACACTATCAATTCTAGTTCGATTTTACTTGCACCCGAAGAGTATAATTTAATATGATCTAATGTTCGTGTTAAACTCGCAAGCATACTAGATCCCTGATAAGTAATAAATTTAGTGAGTTGAGAATATTGTCCCACAGGGAATAAATTTCAATTCAAGTTTACCGGTTATGTGTGGAATTCGAATTATGTAAAATAAAAGAGAATTTCATTTTGTGTTGTCATGCTAAATTGTCTAAGAAAGCAATAAAATTAGGGTTTTTATCAAATATGAATGATTGTATTGGATTTCTATTCCTCTTGTTATCGTTTCAATTCTTGATTCGTAATCTAGTTCCGTTCTTGCATTCTTAACAATTGATAAAATTAATGTATTTAACTTTCTTTTTAAAGACAAACTAAATCCATCCTAACTATGATCCGAACCTATTCCTAACTCGAATTCGAATGATTAGGATGTATTATAATTTAGATTATCTATATGATTGCACATGTGATAAATGTTATTCCTAATATTTTATTACACATGTTAATTTTTGTCATGTTCTAAACTTATTATGAGTTTTTCAACACTACAAGAAGCAACTAATTACTTAATTGGTGGCTAATCAATTAAATAATGCAGTGTGTATGTAAAATTAATCAGGAAATACAAGAATTAAACTAAACTACTATTATTGGAATAGAAATAATTAACAACTAGGGTTCATCTTCATCCGATACAATAAGAAAATCTAGTCTAACATATTAATATATAAATTACAAGAAGAATAATAGAAAAATATCACTCAAATCATGAAATAATTCAAAAGATGCCGATCTTCACGTCCAAGGTTGAATTCTTCAAAATCATGGTGTAATTGAGCTTCAATTCCTTGCTAGGGCTAATTTCCTCTCCCAAAAGTAATG
>NW_019252278.1:0-1249 GCF_002742605.1 Olea europaea var. sylvestris | reverse complement strand
TTATCTATGAGAAGCGGCCAATTTTTTGCTTCTCTTGTAAACACTTGGGTCATTCTTATGATCAGTGTACTACAGTTCCTCCTACTCCTCCTACAGTTGTTGTGCACCCCCCTGTTCGGCCCCCTATTACTAGGACTGATAAGGATAAGGGCAAGGTGACGTCTGCGGAGCCAAAGAAGCAGTGGGTTCCAGTTTCAGCTGTGCCTTCTGTGCTTCCCACTACTACTACCGCAGTTGTGACTGAGTCAGAATCTGCATCAACAGTTCCTACCTCTACTCGTATCACAGTTGATCCAGAGGTACCTCCGTATATTCATTCAGTTGCCGAGCCTACTCCAAATGCTCCTATCGAGGTACCCACTTCTCCTATTATTACTTCCATAGCTCCTATTCCCACAGCTACTACTGATGTACCCCCTGAGCCGACGCATATGAGTTCTCCACCATTAAAGACACACACAGATGGTACTCAGTCAGCGCAGGGATCAGGTACCGAGACAGTTCCTCAAACCACTCTTGCACAGGGGCTGTTGGCTGAGATCAGCTCAGAGCGACATGGTGTCAAGCATATGTTGATTGATCACTTTAAGAAGGACCATGGAATGAAAGTTGGATCTACCATGAGATTTGCTATTGAGGACTTGGTTTTTAAGCTCTTTGGAGATGGACCTTCTGTGAGTAAGACTCCTACGCAGACACCTTCACCTAGTCCTTCTATCACAGCTCCTACACACAATAAGGTGACAGAACATATACAGAGAGACATTTTCCAGCGAGTGAGGGATGCTGAGGACAGGGTTGATGAGGCAGAGATTGTTTTTGACAGTGACCCTACACCGGAACATCGGGACATACTGCATCAGGTTCAGGCAGCTTTGAACCAGACTTTATCTATTGAGGAGGGCTTTTGGAAGCAAAGGGCTGGCTCACGTTGGGTATGTGAAGGAGATCGCAATACTCGATACTTCCATGCGATGGTTCAAGGACGCCGTATCAGATCGCGTATTAGGTCCATCAAGACACAGGCAGGGGAAGTCTTAGCTACTCCTACTGATATTCAGACCTCGGCTATTGCCTTCTACCAGGATCTCTTATCTATTCCTCCACAACCTTTGGATCACATCCGTTCTGATGTCATTCCGAGGCTATTGACGGAGGAAGATAACTTGGCACTAAACCGCTCCCCTTTGATTCATGAGGTACGGGAGGCGGTTTTCAGTATTGATGCTAACAGTGTTGCTGGCCCGGA
>NW_019252277.1:0-1249 GCF_002742605.1 Olea europaea var. sylvestris | reverse complement strand
GTCCCGTTAAAATTAAAGTATGGGTTCCACTGAAATTTGGGATCAAAGTTGATCCATTTCACTAATAATGACCATTTTTCCAACAGAAAAGACCATGCTGATGAAGATTAGTTGCACTCATCTAATCCCCTATCCTTCATCCTAAATATGCTACCATTATACTTTCTAATTCCACGAGAAAAGGCTAGGAGAATTTTTATTTTTATTTTTATTTTATAAAAAGGTCTTTGTTTACTGGTCAAAATGGAAAATATTTGTTCAACAATGGTTCATTAATTTAAATTTGTTCTGATTTTAGATCTTGGGAGGATCCTTCTTCATCTAAAATTCAGCAAGCTGCTTGTGGTACGTAAGTACTACAACTAATGCAATAGAACTGAAAGTTAGTACAAAATCATTCTTCTTTATGGACATTCAATTGCTAAATATCAATATGAATACATAATTAAACAATATTGTTGATGAAAGTGATCCTGATTTGGATTAGCCTCATAGACACCACTTGTTACAGACTGATAAAGCCATAAGAAAAGACCACCCTGATGAAGATTGGCTGCACTCATCCAAGGCACACCAATCCCCTGTTCTTCATCCTAAATATGCTACCATTATACTTTCTAATTCCATGGGAAATGGCTTGGGGAAATTTTTTTTATATTTTTATTTTTTCAAAATGTCTTTGTTTACTTGTCAAAATGGAAAATATTTGTTCAATAATGGTTAACTAATTTAAATTTGTTCTTATTTAGATCTTGGAAAGATCTTTCATCCAAAAGTCAGCAAGGATACCTCAGTAGGAAGTTGTTCATAAGTGCCACAACTAATGCAATTAAACTGAAAATTAGTATAAAATCAATCTTCTTTTTGAACACTCAATTGCTAAATATCAAATTGAATACATAATTATCGTGACACTTTCTAGTTGGATGTGCTTTCGATAAATCAATTGTTCATCACAAAGTATTTTTCCTATTTTAGCATGAATTATCTTTTGCATATATATTTTTCTCATGTTTCTTAAGAATTCTAAAATGTTTTTTATGCTTATTACAGTAGTATTTTGAGGAAAATTTCGACATCAATGATCCCAACCACAATAACAAAAATGGAGTTTAATGCAGGCAGTGGACTTGAGAATGTTTTGATGTCATGGGGGCATGACGACTACATGTATATGGTAATTGTTCAAACCCTCGACTGCATCTTTGTTAAGTTTGAATTACAACAGTGTTAAGAGGAAAAAAAAAAA
>NW_019252276.1:0-1250 GCF_002742605.1 Olea europaea var. sylvestris | reverse complement strand
AACGGTCGCTACATTTCCAAAAAGTACTTATGGGCCCAAAACGGACACCGTGTGTAAAAGTTACGCTCAATTCATCGTACGCTAACTATCCAACCCTTCCAAGTATAAAACTGATCACTCTTTCCAAAAAATGGCCAAAATCCCTGATACGTCACAACGAAGTAGTGAGTTCAATCCAAAAGGGTCGCTACATTTCCAAAAAGTACTTATGGGCCTAAAACGGACACCGTGTGCAAAAGTTCTGCTCAATTCTTCCTACGCGCGACTATCCAAGCCTTCCAAACTTAAAACTGCTCACTCTTTCCAAAAAATGGTNTGTGCAAAAGGTACCCTCAATTCTTCGTACGCCGACTATCCAAGCCTTCCAAGTATAAAAGTGCTAATTCTTTCAAAAAATGCCCAAAATCCGTCATACGTCATGACGAAGTGGTGAGTTCAATCCGAAAGGGTCGCTACATTTCCAAAAAGTACTTATGGGCCCAAAACGGACACCGTGTGCAAAAGTTACGCTCAATTCTTCGTACGCCGACTATCCAAGCCTTCCAAGTATAAAAGTGCTAATTCTTTCAAAAAATGCCCAAAATCCGTCATACGTCATGACGAAGTGGTGAGTTCAATCCAAAAGGGTCGCTACATTTCCAAAAAGTACCTATGGGCCTAAAACGGACACCGTGTGCAAAAGGTACCCTCAATTCTTCGTACGCCGACTATCCAAGCCTTCCAAACATAAAATTGCTCATTCTTTCAAAAAATGGCCAAAATCCGTTATAGGTCACGACGAAGTTGTGAGTTCAATCCAAAAGGGTCGCTCCATTTCCAAAAAGTACTTATGGGCCCAAAACGGACACCGTGTACAAAAGTTACGCTCAATTCTTCGTACGCTGACTATCCAAGCCTTCCAAACATAAAACTGCTCACTCTTTCCAAAAAATGGTCAAAATCTCTCGTACGTCACGACGAAGTAGTGAGTTCAATCCAAAACGGTCGCTACATTTCCAAAAAGTACTTATGGGCCCAAAATGGACACCGTGTGCAAAAGTTACGCTCAATTCTTCGTACGCCGACTATCCAAGACTTCAAAACATAAAACTGCTCACTCTTTCCAAAAAATGGCCGAAATTCATCATACGTCACGATGAAGTGGTGAGTTCAATCCAAAACGGTCGTTACATTTCCGAAAATTACTTATGGGCCCGAAACGGACACCGTGTGCAAAAGTTACGCTCAATTCTTCGTACGCCGACTATCCA
>NW_019252275.1:0-1250 GCF_002742605.1 Olea europaea var. sylvestris | reverse complement strand
CCGACTATCCAAGCTTTCTAGAAATGCAAGTGCTCATTCTTTCGAGAAATGGCCAAAATCCCTAGAACGTCACGACGAAGTCGGGAGTTCAATCCAAAACGGTCGCTACATTTCCAAAAATTACTTATGGGCACAAAACGGACACCGTGTGCAAACGTTACGCTCAATTCTTCGTACGCCGACTATCAAGCTTTCTAGAAATGTAAGTGCTCATACTTTCAAGAAATGGCCGAAATACCTTGAACGTCACGACGAAGTTGTGAGTTCAATCCAAAACGGTCGCTACATTTCCAAAAAGTACTTATGGGCCCTAAACGGACACCGTGTGCAAAAGTTACGCTCAATTCGTCGTATGCCGACTATCCAAGCGTTCCAAATATAAATGTGCTCATTCTTTCGAAAAATGGCCAAAATCCCTCGAACATCACGACAAAATCGTTAGTTCAATTCAAAACGGTCGCTACATTTTCAAAAAGTACTTATGGGCCCAAAAGGGACACCGTGTGCAAAAGTTAAGCTTAATTCTTCGTACGCCGACTATCCAAGCGTTCCAAATATAAAAGTACTCATTCTTTCGAAAAATGCGCGAAATCCCTCAAACGTCACGACGAAGTGGTGAGTTCAATCCAAAATGGTCGGTACATTTCGAAAAAGTACTTATGGGCCCAAAACGGACACCGTGAGCAAAAGTTACGCTCAATTCGTCGTACGCCGACTATCCAAGCGTTCCAAATATAAAAGTACTCATTCTTTCGAAAAATGCGCGAAATCCCTCAAACGTCACGACGAAGTGGTGAGTTCAATCCAAAATGGTCGGTACATTTCGAAAAAGTACTTATGGGCCCAAAACGGACACCGTGTGCAAAAGTTACGCTCAATTCGTCGTATGCCGACTATCCAAGCGTTCCAAATATAAATGTGCTCATTCTTTCGAAAAATGGCCAAAATCCCTCGAACATCACGACAAAATCGTTAGTTCAATTCAAAACGGTCGCTACATTTTCAAAAAGTACTTATGGGCCCAAAACGGACACCGTGTGCAAAAGTTACGCTCAATTCTTCGAACGCCGACTATCCAAGCTTTCTAGAAATGTAAGTACTCATTCTTTCGAGAAATGGCCGAAATCCCTCGAACGTCATGATGAAGTTGTGAGTTCAATCCAAAAAGGTCGCTACATTTCCAAAAAGTACTTACGGGCCCAAAACAGAGACCGTGTGCAAAAGTTACGCTCAATTCTTCATACGCCGAC
>NW_019252274.1:0-1250 GCF_002742605.1 Olea europaea var. sylvestris | reverse complement strand
CGAGACTGTGTCGGAATGGGCTAAAATTTGACAGGTTGATCGGGAACAAAAACTGCGCCGGGGGCAATTTCGTCATTTTTCGCGACCGTGTCAGAATTGGCCGAAATTTGACAGGTTAATCGGGAAAAAAACCGCGCTTAGAGCGATTTCGTCATTTTTCGCGACTGTGTCGGAATTGGCTCAAATTTGAGTGGTTGATCGGGAGAAAAACCGTGCCGGGGGCAATTTCGTCATTTTTCGCGACTGTGTCGGAATTGGCTAAAATTTGACTGGTCGATCGGAAACAAAAACCGCGCCGGGGGCAATTTCGTCATTTTTCGCTACTGTGTCGAAATTGGCTAAAATGTGACAGGTTTATCGGGAAAAAAACCGCGCTTAGAGCGATTTCGTCATTTTTCGCGACTGTGTTGTAATTGGCTAAAATTTGACAGGTCGATCGGAAACAAAAATCGCGCCGGGGGCAATTTCGTCATTTTTCTCGACTGTGTCGAAATTGTCCAAAATTTGATAGGTTGATCGGGAACAAAAATCGCACCGGGGGCAATTTCGTCATTTTTCGCGACTGTGTCGGAATTGGCTAAAATTTGACAGATTGATCGGGAACAAAAACCGCGCCGGGGGCAATTTCGTCATTTTTCGCGACTATGTCGGAATTGGTTAAAATTTGACAGGTTGATCGGGAACAAAAATCGGGTCGAGGGTAATTTCATCATTTTTCGCGACTGTGTCAGAATTATCTAAAATTTGACAGGTTGATCGGAAACAAAAATCGCGCTGGGGGCAATTTCGTTATTTTTTTCGACTGTGTCGGAATTGGTTAAAATTTGACAGGATGATCGGGAACAAAAACCGCGCCGGGGGCAATTACGTCATTTTTCGCTACTGTGTCGGAATTGGCTAAAATTTGACAGGTTTATCGGGAAAAAATCGCGCGTAGGGCGATTTCGTCATTTTTCACGACTGTGTCGGAATTGGCTTAAATTTGACAGGTCGATCGGAAACAAAAATCGCGCCGGGGGCAATATCGTCACTTTTCGCGACTGTGTCGGAATTGGCTCAAATTTGACAGGTCGATCGGGAACAAAAACCGCGCCGTGGACAATTTCGTCACTTTTCGCTACTGTGTCGGAATTGGCTAAAATGTGATAGGTTTATCGGGAAAAAAATCGCGCTTAGAGCGATTTTGACATTTTTCGCGACTGTGTCGTAATTGACTAAAATTTGACAGGTCGATCGGAAACAAAAATCGC
>NW_019252273.1:0-1250 GCF_002742605.1 Olea europaea var. sylvestris | reverse complement strand
TAGCCGATTCCGACACCATAGCGAAAAATGACGAAATTGCCCCCGACGTGATTTTTCTTTCCGATCAATCAGCCAAATTTGGGTCCATTCCGAGACAGTCGCGAAAAATGACGAAATTGCCCCCTGCTCGATTTTTGTTTCTGATCAATTAGTCAAATTTTAGCCGATTCCGACACCATCGCGAAAAATGACGAAATTGCCCCGTCGCGATTTTTGTTTCCGATCAATCAGCCAAATTTGGGACCAATGCGACACCGTCGCGAAAATGACGAAATTGCGCTCGGCGCGATTTTTTTTCCGATCAATCAGTCAAATTTGTGCCCATTCCGACACCGTTGCGAAAAATGACGAAATTGCCCCCGGCGCGATTTTTGTTTCCGATCAATCAGCAAAATTTTGGCCCATTCCGACACCGTTGCGAAAAATGACGAAATTACCTCGACGGGATTTTTTTCCGATCAATCAGTCAAATTTGAGCCCATTCCGGCACCGTCGCGAAAAATGAAGAAATTGTCACTGGAGCGATTTTTGTTTCTGATCAATCAGCCAAATTTGGGCCCATTCCGACACCTTCGCAAAAATGACGAAATAGCGCCCGGCGAGATTTTTGTTTCCGATCAATCAGCCAAATTTGGGCCCATTCCGACACCGTCGTGGAAAATGACGAAATTGCCCCCGACGCGATTTTTGTTTCCGATCAATCAGCCAAATTTGGGCCCATTCCGATACCGTCGTGGAAAATGACGAAATTGCCCCCGACGCGATTTTTGTTTCCGATCAATCAGTGAAATTTTAGCCGATTCCGACACCGTCGCGAAAAATGACAAAATTGCCCCCGGCGCGATTTTTTTTCCGATTAATCTGTCAAATTTTAGCCGATTCCGACACCATCGCGAAAAATGACGAAATTGCCCCCGGCGCGATTTTTTTTTCCCATCAATCAGCCAAATTTGGGAGCAATCCGACACTGTCGCGAAAATGACGAAATTGCGCTCGGCGCGATTTTTTTTCCGATCAATCAGTCAAATTTGTGCCCATTCCGACACCGTTGCGAAAAATGACTAATTGCCCCTGGCGCGATTTTTGTTTCCGATCTATCTGCCAAATTTGGGCCCATTCCGACACCGTTGCGAAAAATGACGAAATTACCTCGGCGGGATTTTTCTAATCAATCAGTCAAATTTGAGCCCATTCCGACGCCGTCGCGAAAAATGACGAAATTGCCCCCGGCGCGATTTTTGTTTCCGATC
>NW_019252272.1:0-1250 GCF_002742605.1 Olea europaea var. sylvestris | reverse complement strand
GAAATAAAAATCGCGCCGGGGGCAATTTCGTCATTTTTCTCGACTGTGTCGGAATGGGCTCAAATTTGACAGGTTTCTCGGGAAAAAAAACCGCGCCGGGTGTAATATCGACATTTTTCGCGACTGTGTCGGAATTGGCTGAAATTTGACTTGTTGATCGGAAACAAAAACTGCGCCGGGGGCAATTTCGTCATTTTTCTCGACTGTGTCAGAATTTGCTGAAATTTGGTAGTTTGATCGGAAATAAAAATCGTGCCGGGGCAGTTTCGTCATTTTTCTCAATTGTGTCGGAATTGGCTGAAATTTAGCAGTTTGATCTGAAATAAAAATCGCGTCGCGGCAATTCTGTCATTTTTTGCGACTGTGTCGGAATTGGATAAAATTTGACAAGTTCATCGGAAACAAAAATCGAGCCGGGGGCAATTTCGTTATTTTTTCTCGACTGTGTCGGAATGGGCTCAAATTTGACAGGTTGATCGGGAACAAAAATAGAGCCGGGTGTAATTTCGTCATTTTTCGCGACTGTGTCGAAATTGGCTGAAATTTGACTTGTTGATCGAAAACAAAAATCGCGCCGGGGGTAATTTCGTCATTTTTCTCGACTGTGTCGGAATGGGCTTAAATTTGACAGGTTTGTCGGGAACTAAAACTGTGCCGGGTGTAATTTTGTCATTTTTCGTGACTGTTTCGGAATGGGGTTAAATTTGACAGGTTTGTCGGGAACTAAAACTGTGCCGGGTGTAATTTTGTCATTTTTCGTGACTGTTTCGGAATGGGGTTAAATTTGACAGGTTTGTCGGGAACTAAAACTGTGCCGGGTGTAATTTTGTCATTTTTCGTGACTGTTTCGGAATGGGGTTAAATTTGACAGGTTTGTCGGGAACTAAAACTGTGCCGGGTGTAATTTTGTCATTTTTCGTGACTGTTTCGGAATGGGGTTAAATTTGACAGGTTTGTCGGGAACAAAAACAGCGCCGGGTGTAATTTCGTCATTTTTCGCGACTGTGTCGAAATTGGCTGAAATTTGACTTGTTGATCGAAAACAAAAATCGCGCCGGGGGTAATTTCGTCATTTTTCTCGACTGTGTCGGAATGGGCTTAAATTTGACAGGTTTGTCGGGAACTAAAACTGTGCCGGGTGTAATTTTGTCATTTTTCGTGACTGTTTCGGAATGGGGTTAAATTTGACAGGTTTGTCGGGAACAAAAACAGCGCCGGGTGTAATTTCGTCATTTTTCGCGACTGTGTCG
>NW_019252271.1:0-1250 GCF_002742605.1 Olea europaea var. sylvestris | reverse complement strand
TAAGAAAATTGATACTTTCTATAATTGTCATAAAATTAACATTTATAGTTATTTATACACATTAGGTGACATATAAGTCGAGTAGCTTAAAGTTTTAATTTTGAACGTTCATGTTTTTGTTACCGACTCTTTGTCAATTTAGTAATAGTAATAATATGAATTTAATAGAACTAGTTAATTAGTTAACTTTCATATTATATTATGTATTTCTCGATTTTTCATATTGTATTACCAAAATTGATTACCTTTTTATAATGTTACATATTACCAACTTGTTTGCACTTTAATGTTTGACAAACAATTATATTGGTTATATTGTTTTCAATTCTTTTTTCCTCAACATCACAAGAACAAAAATGGATTACCTAGATTTTCAATTCTGACAAACAAAAAGTTGATTATTTTAAAATGTACTTATCTACTTATAAGTAAACTTTCCTTCCCATCCCTGGAGGGAGAGTAGGAGGGTCGGCCATGCTACATTGACAGGGAAATTTGACGGGGTTTAGTGACCAACAATACTTGTCGTTCATTCATTGGAAGATGAATTTTTCTTTTTTTTTAAAATAGAAAAAATCAGAATCTACCGTATCATCCTTGTCAATTTTCCATGTCCCATTTCCTTGGCTGGGTAGATTAATTGGGGCTGGGGGCGTGGGTGAGATGACAAAGATTGAGGCAAGTGGTAGATGGTATGTGCGTCAGGTCACGTGACTAATAGCAGTGATGGTGAAATGATGTCACGTGACTGCTTCAAATCTCTCCAAAACTGAACTTCCTGTGCAGAAATGACGTATACTTCATTATGGATTCATACAAATGTTGCAATCAATCTAATCTTCTACTTTCCTCTCTCACTCTTATTTATTAGAGAAAACTGAAGAAAATTTGTGTCAAAAGAACATTGCTTTCATTAAATTGCAAACTAAGGGTTTCGTTTTCTTTATTTAAGGTCGATTCCACTCGACTATGTATCAATTTGATCCATTTTGATGATTGGTATGAGTCGATTTGCCTGCAAGAAGTCTAAAACATGACACGAGTTTATCGAGGTATGGCTCTTTCAGACTTGTGACCTATTCAACTTGGTCATGACATGTCCCATTCGAGCCCTAACATTTTCGTTTGGGTCTTAGTGGGCATTGAAAAGATTCGTTTGTCCATTTTAAAAGCATCTCTAATGGTGTTTTACAATAAACCTATTTTGTGATTTAGCTCTTCAAATCGAACGAAATCTTCTAAAAAAAAAA
>NW_019252270.1:0-1250 GCF_002742605.1 Olea europaea var. sylvestris | reverse complement strand
GACAAAGTTTATCATGTTCACTGTGGAAAGGAGATCAGGTCTGTCCAATATTTATCTCTGAATGATTTGATTATTTGCTCAATCTACTGTATTTTTAGTTTCTTGTTCCTTTTTTAATTTTCTTATATGTTTTAATTTACTTTTCTACGACACCATCAAAGAGATGAAATCTTTACTAAAATTGAACAAAATACGAGTTTTAAGCTAGAGACATACAACTTGACCTCAAATAAATGAAAGCATTATAGAAGTTATTCAAAGGATCTAAGTTGATAATTGCCTTGGATGGTAGTAAAATTCATCATCATTATGTGTCTTGTGCACCAACACACAAACAAATATTTATTTTCACCTGAATAATTATTTAACTCAAACAATATTAGTAGGGTCTATTGGATTTATCATCATTTAATCATGTCCATTACTTTGGTGATTAGTTTCGTTTTATCTTCATGTGGATATTGTTTGAACTAATTGACATGAACAATTGAAATAAAAAATTAGTGATTAGATGTTGGCTAGGTATTTCTATCAAACACAAAAAAGAAGAAGAGGAAAACGACTATCAATATGAAATTTCGCTAATAGTTTAACGACCATTCGTGTAGTTACTAACCTAAGCAATTAGTACACCTATTTTTCACAGAACTAAAAACCAAATAAATGTATTGTCGACCTTTGTTCCAAACTTTAAATGGCCTCAAAAGGGTTTCGAAATCTTGTCTTTTTGAGAGGAGTCCTTACTATAAATAACATTATTCTAAATCAAAATCGTCAGAACTCAAGAAGATGTCCTAAATTTGTCAAGTATGTTTGGCTAAGCACTAAAAGTAAAGGTTAAAGTCATTCTTAAGTAACTTCTCCTTTTTCGAGCATAAATGGGTAACTATTTTTTCTTATTTTTACTCTAAATGGATTTTGCAATCTTAAATAAGTAGACATGATATTGTTTGGAGTCCAAAAACATTTTTGCTTCTATAGTTCTCCTATCTTACACATTCAATAACTACAGTCTTAACATTGCCACCGCTCCAAAGCAACTTTTGACATTGACTGTGCTCCGGACAACCCTCACTCACCCGTGATTGAAAGAATGAAAATGTTGACCCAAAAAACGTTGACAACAGATGACAGTCCTACCCGCACACATATGGGCGAATGTCCTACACGTTAAGACATGTGGACGGTCTAAAACGAGCGGTGCAAAGGGCGTGAGAGTAGCCCAATGACGTGGGACAGTGATGTTCGAA
>NW_019252269.1:92544-93922 GCF_002742605.1 Olea europaea var. sylvestris | reverse complement strand
GAATCTGCCTGTGCTACTTTTTGTTAGCCAGTTCTCTATTCACACTCCATCATATTGCGCCTGTGTATTGCTTGTAGAAGAATTCCTATTCTGTAGGTTATTTGGAAGTCTATGCTAGCCTCCATATTTTTTATTAATTGAGGTCTTTTGGCATATTATAAAGATAAAGCAGTGCACTTGAGGAATTCCAATCATATATGTCAATTTGTAATGATGGACGCAAGTTACTTACCTTGATTCCATTTACAGTGAATGAGCTCTTAATTGATATATTTTGCGAGCCTTTATCAATATAATGCTATAAATATTTGCAACTACCATTTTTTATGCTTCATGGTTGTTTTGGTGAGTCGATGAGAATTTTTAATAACTGAGTTTTGATTTCTCTTCTAGTGTTTCATATGTATGCTCAATTTACTGTATTTGGATTTTGACTCACTCACTCTATACATTTTCTGTTTAATTTGTGATGGGTAAAGATGATTGTTAACTGAGTTTATTTATTGATTTGATTCTTAATATTTTGTTTACATTTTAATACATTGCACATGATAGTAGTATTAATGGAAGACTTAACACAAGAAAATGACAAGGTTCAAGGAAGAGATATTGAAAAATATGAGAAATAGACGTAGGACAAGAGCAATGAAATACTAAAACTCATGGTTAATGCTGCCACTCATGGCTGGCGTGACAGTAATGGTTTATTGAGCAAGATTACTATAGAAAAACATATACTCCCCCATATTAACCAAAAGCTTGGGATTGAAAAGACTTATACCCAATATAAAAGTTGTGTGAAATGGTTTAAAAAATAGTACAAGTATTCTAAACTTATGTGCCATAACTTTGGGTTTGGATGGGATAATATAATGAAAAAACTCACCGCTAGTGATGAAGTATAGAACGACTACTTTATGGTGAGCTTCTCTTATTACTTGATTTAAAAATATATATATAAAATTTAAGCTATCAGTTAGTGATGTGAATGTTTCATACGTTAGAACTTATAATTATTTTTCTTTATTAGTCGCATCCTAAAGATGAAAGTTACTACACAGACACTTTTGCGAACTATGAAGATTTAAGAATTGCAATTGGAAGTGGAACAGCTATTGGGACACGCTCAATTGTACTAGGTGATGATACTGTAGACATAAAAATAAAAATAAATAAATAAATAAGTAAATAAAATTAAACGGATTGGGTCGATTTAAATCATTAGCCCAATTAAATCTTAAGTCTACTAAAGTTCATAAAAACTCAAAAGTCCATACCACATTTTAAATAAATAAACAAACAAATAAAATGAATAAACAAATAAATAAAATTATAATTATTCAGTTATCTCTTTTAATTGAATATAATTGAGTAATTA
>NW_019252269.1:86074-87916 GCF_002742605.1 Olea europaea var. sylvestris | reverse complement strand
TGAACTTTGCTATTTGTACACTGATTTTTGACACGTTGTTTGACACTTGCATTGTTGTCAAGTATCAATTGGATGGAAAAACTATTTAAAATTTAAACTGTCCAACATGAAAATGTCACATGGCAAAGTGTAAACTAAAGTGTATACCATAGTGTACATGCAGCAAGGTTCTTACCAATTGACCTTTGCTATTTGTACACTGATTTTTGACACGTTATTTGACACTTGGATTGTTGTTAAGTGCCAACTGGATGTGAAAACTGTTTGAAATTTAAACTGTACAATAGGGTAACGTCACGTGGTGAAGTGTAAACTAAAGTGTAGACCATTGTGTACATGTAGTAAGGTCCTTATCGATTCAACGTTGCTATTAGTACATTGATTTTTGACACATTGTTTGACATTTGCATTGTTGTCAAGTGTTAATTGGGAAAACCAATTTGAAATTTAAACTGTCCACTAGGGTAATGTCACATGGCAAAGTGTAAACTTAAGTGTGTACACCATAGTGTACATGTAGCAAGGTTGTTGCCGATTGAACTTTGCTATTTATACACTGATTTTTGACACGTTTATTTGATACTTACATTCTTGTCAATTGGATGGGAAAATGGTTTGAAATTTAAACGGTCCAACAGGGTAATGTCATGTTACAAAGTGTAAACGAAAGTGTACACTATAGTGTACACGTAGCAAGGTTCTTACCGATTGAACTTTGCTATTTGTACATCGATTTTTGACACGTTGTTTGATACTTGCATTGTTGCCAAGTGTCAATTGGATGGAAAAACTGTTTGAAATTTAAACTGTCCAGTAGGGTAATATCATGTGGCAAAGTGTAAACTTAAGTATGTACACCATAGTGTACATGTAGCAATGTTCTTACCGATCGAACTTTGCAATTTATACACTAAATTTTGACACGTTGTTTGAGACTTGCATTGTTGTCAATTGTCAAGTGGACGTGAAAACTATTCTAAATTTAATCTGTCAAACAGGGTAAGATCACGAGGCAAAGTGTAAACTAAAGTGCACACCATAGCGTACATGTTGCAACGTCCTTATCATTGAACTTTGCTATTTGTACACTAATTTTTGACACGTTGTTTGACGATTGCATTGTTATCAAGTATCAAATTGATGGGAAAACTGTTCGAAATTTAAATTGTCCAACAGTGTAATGTCACGTGGTAAAGTGTAAACTAAACTGTACACCACAGTGTACATGTAGCAAGGTTTTTATCGATTGAACTTTGCTTTTTGTACACCAATTTTTGACTTGTTGTTTGACACTTGCATTCTTGTCAGTTGTCAGTTGGATAGGAAAACTGTTTGAAATTGAAACTGTCCAGGAGGGTAATGTCACGTGGTAAAGTGTAAACTAAAGTGTACACCATAGTGTACATGTTGCAAGGTTCTTACCAGTTGGACTTTGCTATTTGCACAATGATTTTTTACACTTTGTTTGACACTTGCATTGTTGTCAAGTGTTAATTGGATGGAAAAACTATTTGAAATTTAAATTGTCCAGCAGGCTAATGTCACGTGGCAAAGTGTAAACTTAAGTGTGTACACCATACTGTACATGTAGCAAGGTTTATACTGATTGAACTTTGCTATTTGTATACTAATTTTTGACATATTGTTCGACACTTGTATTCTTGTCAAGTGTCAATTGGATGGGAAAACTATTTGAAATGTAAACTATCCAACAGGATAATGTCAACTGGTAAAGTGTAAATTAAAGTGTACACCATACTGTACATGTAGCAAGGCTCTTACCAATTGAACTTTGCTATTTGTACACTGATTTTTGACATGTTGTTTGACACTTGCATTGTT
>NW_019252269.1:59174-83234 GCF_002742605.1 Olea europaea var. sylvestris | reverse complement strand
GTTGTTTTGAAAAATGATTCAGTGTTTTTGTTTAAAGTATTTGAAGTATTGTTACTTAAATTATTATCCGAAGATGTAAGCTTTTGCTAAAACGTATACACTTGTTACTAAACCACCTGTTAAGCTAAGTAAAGTAAGGAGCCTGAGGAGGAACCTTTGGTTGAGGAAGAAGAACCCGAAGAAGACCCGAGGATGATTTAGAGAATAATCCTGAGCCTGAGCCACAGGTTGAGATGGACATAGAGTCCGGACCTGAGGCGGAAGACTCCTTTGAAGATGAAGCTCCACCAAAGAAGATCCGTAGAACTTATAGGGATTAGATTTAAATCCTTGTAATAGCTTCCCTTATGTCAAGAAATAAAATACTATCTTCTTTGCGTTAGTATTTTTAGAATGAATCTAATAAGAACCATATGTTTTGTCTAAAAGAAATGGCTCGCGCAAACCAAAACTTGATAAGAGACCTCCTCCGAGCAGTTCAAGACCTAGGCAGGCAAAACCCGAACCAAGCTCATCCCCTACCACTAGCTCCTAATGTTCCAAACCATGCTTCAGTGGTCAAGCAATCTCAAAGGCACAAGCCCCCTACCTTCAACGGAGCAGCTGATCCACTTGCAGTCGAGGAGTGGCTTCGCAAGTTGGCACATATATTCCGATTGATATGTAGCTAGGTCCTTACCGATTGATCATTGCTATTTGTACACTGATTTTTGACACGTTCTTTGACACTTGCATTATTGTCAAGTTTCAATTGGATGGGAAAACTGTTTAAAATTTAAACTGTCCAACAGTGTAATGTCACGTGGCAAAGTGTAAACTCAAGTGTACACCATAGTGTACATGTAGCAAGGTTCTTACCGATTGAACTTTGCTATTTGTACACCGATTTTTGACACGTTGTTTGACACTTGCTTTATCATCAAGTGTCAATTGGATGGGAAAACTGTTCAAAATTTACACTATCTAACAGGGTAGTGTCACGAGGCAAAGTGTAAACTAAGGTGTACACCATAGTGTACACGTACCGATGTCCTTACCGATTGAACATTGCTATTTCTACACTGATTTTTGACACGTTGTTTGACACGTGCATTGTTGTCAAGTGTCAAGTGGATGGGAAAGGGCAATGCCACGCGGTAAAGTGTAAACAAAAGTGTACACCATAGTGTACATATAGCAAAGTTCTTGACGTTTGAACATTGCTATTTGTACACTGATTTTTGACTCGTTGTTTGACACCTGCATTGTAGTCAAGTATTAATTGGATGGGAAAACTGTTTGAAATTTAAACTGTCCAATAGGAGAATGTCTCGGGGCAAAGGGTAAACTAAAGCATACACCATAGTGTATATGTAGCAAGGTTCTTACGGATTGAACTTTGCTATTTGTACACCGATTTTTGACACGTTGTCTGACACTTGCATTGTTGTCAAGTGTCAATTAGATGGGAAAACTATTTAAAATTTAAACTGTCCAAAAGGGTAATGTCACATGGCAAAGGGTAAACTAAAGTGTACACCATATTGTACTGTAGCAAGGTCCTTACCGATCGAAATTTGCTATTTCTACACTGATTTTTGACACGTTGTTTGACACTCATATTGTTGTCAAGTGTCAATTGAATGGAAACACTATTTGAAATTTAAACTGTCCAATAAGGTAATGTCACATGGCAAAGTGTAAACTAAAGTGTACAACATAGTGTAATGTTGCAAGGTCCTTGCCAATTGAACTTTGCTATTTGTTCATAGATTTTGGACACATTATTTAACACTCTTATTGTAGTCTAGTGTCAATTGGATGGAAAAACTATTTGAAATTTAAACTATCCAACAGGGTAATGTCACGTGGCAAAGGGTAAACTAAAGTGTACACTATGAAGGTCCTTAACGATTGAACTTTGCTATTTGTACATCGATTTTTGACACGTTGTTTGACACTTGCATTGTTTTCAATTGTCAATTGGATCGAAAAATTGTTCGAAATTTATGCTGCCTAATAGGGTAACGTCACGTGGCAAAGTGTAAACCAAAGTGTACACCATAGTGTACAAGTAGCTAGGTCCTTACCGATTGATCATTGCTATTTGTACACTAATTTTTGACACGTTGTTTGACACTTGCATTGTTGTCAAGTTTCAATTGGATGGAAAAACTATTTAAAATTTAAACTATCCAACAGAGTAATGTCACATGGCAAAGTGTAAACTAAAGTGTACACCACAGTGTACATGTAGCAAGGTTCTTACCGATTGAACTTTGCTATTTGTACACCAATTTTTAACACGTTGTTTGACACTTTCATTGTTGTCAAGTGTCAATTGGATGGAAAAACTGTTTGAAATTTACACTGTCTAATAGGGTAGTGTCACTAGGTAAAGTGTAAACTAAAGTGTACACCATAGTGTTCATGTACCTAGGTCCTTACCGATTGAACATTGCTATTTGTACATTGATTTTTGACACGTTGTTTGACACTTGTATTGTTGTCAAGTGTCAATTGGATGGGAAAAGTATTTGAAACTTAAACTATCCAATAGGATAATGTCACGTGGCAAAGTGTAAGATATGGTTTAGACCATAGTGTTCATGTAACAAGGTTCTTACCGATTGAACTTTGCTATTTGTACACCGATTTTTGATACTTGCACTGTTGTCAAGTGTCAATTGGATGGGAAAACTGTTCAAAATTTATGATGTCGAGCAGGGAATGTCACGTGGTAAAGTGTAAGCTAAAGTGTACACCATAGTGGACATGTAGCTAGGTCTTTACTGATTGAACATTGCTATATGTACAATGATTTTTGACACGTTGTTTGACACTTGTATTGTTGTCAAGTGTCAATTGGATAGGAAATCTGTTTGAAATTTAAACTTTCCAACAGGATAATGTCACGTGGCAAAGTGTAAACTAAATTATACACCATAATGTAATGTAGCAAGGTCCTTGCCGATTGAACTTTGCTATTTGTACACTAATTTTGGACACGTTGTTCGACAGTTGCATTGTTGTCTAGTGTCAATTGGATGGGAAAGCTGTTTGAAATTTAAAGTTCCAACAGGGTAATGTCATGTCGCAAAGTGTAAACTAAAGTGTACACCATAGTGCACATGTAGGAAGGTTCTTTTCGAATGAACTTAGCTATCTGTACACTGACTTTCGACACATTGTTTGACACTTGCATTGTTGTCTAGTGTGAATTGGATGGGAAAACTATTTGACTTTTTAAGCTGTCCAGCAGGGTAATATCACGTGCCAAAGTATAAACTAAAGTGTACACCATAGTGTACACGTAGGAAGGTTCTTACCGATTGAACTGTGCTATTTGTACACCGATTTTTGACACGTTGTTTAACATTTGCATTGTTGTCAAGTGTTAATTGGATTGGAAAACTATTCAAAATTTATACTATCCAACAGGGTAATGTCACATGGCAAAGTGTAAACTAAAGTGTACACCATAGTGTACATGTAGCTAGGTCCTTACCGATTGAACATTGCTATTTGTACACTGATTTTTAAAATGTTGTTTGACACTTGCATTGTTGTCTAGTGTGAATTGGATGGGAAAACTATTTGACTTTTTAAGCTGTCCAGCAGGGTAATATCACGTGCCAAAGTATAAACTAAAGTGTACACCATAGTGTACATGTAGCTAGGTCCTTACCGATTGAACATTGCTATTTGTACACTGATTTTTAAAATGTTGTTTGACACTTGCATTGTTGTCTAGTGTGAATTGGATGGGAAAACTATTTGACTTTTTAAGCTGTCCAGCAGGGTAATATCACGTGCCAAAGTATAAACTAAAGTGTACACCATAGTGTACATGTAGCTAGGTCCTTACCGATTGAACATTGCTATTTGTACACTGATTTTTAAAATGTTGTTTGACACTTGCATTGTTGTCTAGTGTGAATTGGATGGGAAAACTATTTGACTTTTTAAGCTGTCCAGCAGGGTAATATCACGTGCCAAAGTATAAACTAAAGTGTACACCATAGTGTACATGTAGCTAGGTCCTTACCGATTGAACATTGCTATTTGTACACTGATTTTTAAAATGTTGTTTGACACTTGCATTGTTGTCTAGTGTGAATTGGATGGGAAAACTATTTGACTTTTTAAGCTGTCCAGCAGGGTAATATCACGTGCCAAAGTATAAACTAAAGTGTACACCATAGTGTACATGTAGCTAGGTCCTTACCGATTGAACATTGCTATTTGTACACTGATTTTTAAAATGTTGTTTGACACTTGCATTGTTGTCTAGTGTGAATTGGATGGGAAAACTATTTGACTTTTTAAGCTGTCCAGCAGGGTAATATCACGTGCCAAAGTATAAACTAAAGTGTACACCATAGTGTACATGTAGCTAGGTCCTTACCGATTGAACATTGCTATTTGTACACTGATTTTTAAAATGTTGTTTGACACTTGCATTGTTGTCTAGTGTGAATTGGATGGGAAAACTATTTGACTTTTTAAGCTGTCCAGCAGGGTAATATCACGTGCCAAAGTATAAACTAAAGTGTACACCATAGTGTACATGTAGCTAGGTCCTTACCGATTGAACATTGCTATTTGTACACTGATTTTTAAAATGTTGTTTGACACTTGCATTGTTGTCTAGTGTGAATTGGATGGGAAAACTATTTGACTTTTTAAGCTGTCCAGCAGGGTAATATCACGTGCCAAAGTATAAACTAAAGTGTACACCATAGTGTACATGTAGCTAGGTCCTTACCGATTGAACATTGCTATTTGTACACTGATTTTTAAAATGTTGTTTGACACTTGCATTGTTGTCTAGTGTGAATTGGATGGGAAAACTATTTGACTTTTTAAGCTGTCCAGCAGGGTAATATCACGTGCCAAAGTATAAACTAAAGTGTACACCATAGTGTACATGTAGCTAGGTCCTTACCGATTGAACATTGCTATTTGTACACTGATTTTTAAAATGTTGTTTGACACTTGCATTGTTGTCTAGTGTGAATTGGATGGGAAAACTATTTGACTTTTTAAGCTGTCCAGCAGGGTAATATCACGTGCCAAAGTATAAACTAAAGTGTACACCATAGTGTACATGTAGCTAGGTCCTTACCGATTGAACATTGCTATTTGTACACTGATTTTTAAAATGTTGTTTGACACTTGCATTGTTGTAAAGTTTCAAGTGCATGGGAAAACTGTTTTAAATTTAAACTGTCCAACAGGGTAATGTCACGTGGCAAAGTGTAAACTAAAGTGTACACCATAGTGTACATGTAGCAAGGTTATTACCTATTGAATTTTGCTGTTTGTACACCAATTTTTGACACATTGTTTGGCAATTGCATTGCTGTCAAGTGTCAATTAGATGGGAAACTGCTCAAAATTTACACTGTCTAATAAGGTAATGTCACGTGGCAAAGTGTAAACTAAAGTGTACACCATAGTGTACATGTAGCTAGGTCCTTATCGATTGAACATTGTTATTTGTACACTGATTTTTGACACGTTGTTTGGCACTTGTATTGTTGTCACGTGTCAATCGGATGGGGAAACTGTTTGAAATTTAAACTGTCCAGCAGGGTAATGTCACGTGGTAAAGTGTAAACTAAAATATAGGCCATAGTGTACAAGTAGCATTATTCATACAGAGTGAACTTTGCTATTTGTACACTGAGTTTTGACATGTTGTTTGACACTTGCATTGTTGGCAAGTGTCAATTGGAAGGAAAAACTATTTGAATTTTAAACTGTCCATCAGGGTAATGTCACGTGGTAAAGTGTAAACTAAAATGTACACCATAGTGTAAGTAGCAAGGACCTCGCCAATTGAACTTTGCTATTTGTACACAGATTTTGGACATGTTGTTTGACACTTGTATTATTAGCTAGTGTCAATTGGATGTGAAAACTGTTTGACATTTAAACTATCCAACAAGGCAGTGTCACATGGCAAAGTGTAAACTAAAGTGTACACCATAGTGTACATGTGACAAGGTCCTTGCCGATTGAACTTTGCTATTTGTACACCGATTTTTGGCATGTTGTTTGATACTTGCATCGTTGTCAAGTGTCAATTGGATGGGAAAACTATTCAAAATTTATACTGTCTAATAGGGTAATGTCATGTGGCAAAGTGTAAACTAAATTGTACACCATAGTGCACATGTAGCTGGGTCCTTACTATTTGAACATTACTATTTGTACACTAATTTTTGACACGTTGTTAGACACTTGCATTGTTTTCAAGTGTCAATTGGATGGGAAAACTGTTTGAAATTTAAACTGTCCAGCAGGGTAATGTCACGTGGCAAAGTGTAAACTTAAGTATACACCATAGTGTACAAGTAACATGATTCATACAGAGTGAACTTTGCTATTTGTACACTGATTTTTGACATGTTGTTTGACACTTGCATTGTTGAAAAGTGTCAATTGGAAGGGAAAACTGTTTGAAATTTAAACTATCCATCAGACGATCTACTTTCATTTGGTATTTTGGCCTAAATGCCTTGACTCCTTGATACTCAATCAAATCCTCTTTTTTGACGATTGAATGCATTAATGTCACGTGGTAAAGTGTAAACTAAAGTGTACACTGATAGTGTGTTTTTACACACTTATTTAGCTCACAAACATGACTTAAACATGGACAAAGTAGTTGAATTGTGACTTAATCTCGTTAAATTCATGCAATGTAGGTGTTTATATGGAAAAGATGGAATTCAGAAGAAAAGAACCGAAAAAGGACCAAAACGGAACAAAGCGATAGTTCGGGACCAAAGGTGCAAATATTGAAAAGTTGAGCTAAAGTGCAGAACGAGAATGAAAATATGCCAAGTATGAGCTTGAGGACGATACAAGATGATCGGAGGAAGAAAGAAGTAATATTGGGCTGAATTGAAGAAAAGTGAAAGATGAAGGATTAAATTGCAATTAATCAAAAGATGAGCCGAGCAAGTGATCAAGGAATTGATTGACCCAAACGTCAATTAGGAGTCAATATTTGATGATAGAAAGTCTAGGGAGAAGAAAATTACAACTTTTGGAGGCAAGAAACACGACCTTGAAGCTGATTCCTCAAGAATTCAAGCGGGTTTTCAAGGCTTTATTCAAGATTTCAAGAAATTTTCATACGGGTGCTATTCTTTCAATTTATTAATTTCATTTTTTATTCTGTAATTATGAATATTCTAGGCTAGGTTTTCAATTCACTAGGTGATCGATGAACCATTGTTTGTTATTTTAATTCCATATTTCATAATTTTAATATAAAGACTCGTTTGGACAATTTGATTGGTTTATATGCATTGATTTTCTTCCATAATTAGTGGCCAATGATTGTGTGAGTGTTGATGACTTATTTCTTACATTCGAGAGAAGTGGAATAGGTTCGATAAGGTGTAAATCAACATAGGGTCCGATAGGGGATAGAGATATACCCCTATGCTTTATGCAATTCTCTAATTGTTCACAAAACCACATGCATTCTTGTATATTTGCATCATCCATCGAGATATAGGCTGGTGGTGTGCAAGAATAGGTCTAATACATATCGAGAGTAGAACCTCAAATAATTCTAGAGACCTTAGTGGCACTAAGACATGAATATTGGATGAATAAAGTATACTTTAGATTTTTAGTCTCATTTGAGACCCATTTTTGACATAGGAAACATTCGATTTAGAAAATGATATCTAAATAAAATTGTAGCTCTTTGAGTTATCTTTCCAACGCACTTCGAATTACCTCAATCGGATATCGGGAGAAGAAGTTATAATAGAAACACTAAAGGCTGTGCAGTGTCAACCAGACTACAACCGGTCGACCGAAACTGCCTAAAATGAAAATTCTCATTTTTCTCAAGAATTTAAATATTTATTTTCAAAAATTATTTTCTCAAAGGGTCACCCACATTTTTGGCAATAAAAACCCCACTAAATTGAAGCATTTAACCTCAAACTTAAATGACAACCATATTTTCTCTCTTAAATGAAATTTGACCCTTCATTTGCTTTAAGTTATGGAATATTTACCTATAAATAGAGACCTCATTTCACTCATTTTTTCTCACACCAAAAGCAAGAGCTTTTACATACTGTAGAAAGAGTTTCCAAGAGAGAAAAAGAGAGGGAGGAAAACTATTTTTCCTAGAAGTTTAAGAAGTGTTTTCAAGTATCAATTCTCAACGGTTTTCAATCATAGCATCAATTCTCAACGGTTTTCAAACATCCAAGGAGTGCATTTCTTTCAACGTCCAAGTTTCATCGAAGTTTTCAATCCAAGTTTTTAAAGTTTCAAAAGCATCAATCAAGGTAGGTAGAGGTGCAATGTGTTTAATCGTGTTAAGTTATAAGTTTCGATTCATGTTAATGTTTGTATGTCAAATGGTATTCCGGTACGGCATATCCCTCTATGTTAGTGGTCGTATGTCAAATGGTACTCCGTTACGACATACCCCTCTATGTTGAAGAAATGTTCGTATGTCAAATGGTGCCCTCGGGTATATTGAAAGAAGCTCATTCCACCCCGTACACCGCACATCCCGGTGGTACGAAAATGTATCGAGATCTTCGAGATACATTTTGGTGGAGAAATATGAAAAGAAGTATAGGGCTGTACGTCTAGAAGTACATGGTATGTCAATAGGTTAAGGCAGAACACCAAAAACCACCTGGATTGTTAAATCCACTAGATATACTTGAATGGAAATGGGAAAATATCACGACGGACTTTGTGGTTGGATTCCCGAAGTCAGCAAGAGGAAATAATGCTATATGGGTAGTAGTGGATCGACTAACGAAGTTAGCCCATTTTCTTCCAGTGAAAATGACATTCAGTTTAGACCAATTGGCATAGTTGTACATTAAAGAGGTTGTGAGATTACACGGCGTGCCGTATCCATTGTGTCTGACAAAGACCCAAGGTTCATGTCCAAATTTTGGAAAAGTCTACAAGGAGCTATGGGAACGAAGCTGAACTTTAGTACAACATATCACCCGCAGTTCGATCGTCAGTCTGAAAGGACCATCCAAATTTTGGAAGACATGCTGAGAACATGTGTTTTAGATCTAGGAGGTAATTGGGAGTCATAATTACCTCTAGTAGAGTTCGCTTATAATAACAGTTTCCAAGTAACTATTGGAATGACACTATACGAAGCTCTCTATGGTAGAAGATGTAGATCCCCTGTTCATTGGGATGAAGTCGGAGAGAAGAGAGTTTTAGGACAAGAAATAGTTGAAAGGATGGTCGAGGTAATCGATAAGATCCGTGCAAGAATAAAGGCATCACAAGATCAACAAAAGAGCTATACAGATACAAGGAGGAAGGATTTAGAATTCCAAGTTGAGGATAAAGTGTTTCTGAAAGTAGCACAGATGAAATGTGTACTTAGATTTGAAAAGAAAGGCAAGCTACGACCCTGGTATATCGGACCTTTCGAGATACTTGATAGAGTCGGAAATGTGGTTTATCGACTAGCTTTGCCACCTGAATTATCGACAGTGCACAATGTGTTCCATATATCGATGATAAAGAAGTATGTACATGATCCTAATCATGTAGTGAGTTATCAAATCTTGGAGGTACAGAAAGATTTGTCGTACGAGGAACTAGCGATCAAGATATTGGATTGAAAAGTGCATAAACTAAGGAATAAAGAGATTCAGCTCGTTATGATACAGTGGAATCATCACGACGTAGAAGAGTCACTTGGGAAAAAAGAAGAAGAAGCCAAAGACAAGTATCCAACACTATTCGCCCAATCAGAAGGTAAATTTCGAGGACGAAATTTTAATTAAGGTGTGGGGGATGTAGAACCCAAAATAATTCTAGAAACCTTGTAGCACTAAGACATGAATATTGGATGACTAAAGTATGACTAAAGTATATTTCAGATTTTTAGTCTCATTTGATACCCATTTTAGACATAGGAAACATCCGATTTTGAAAATAACATATAAATAAAAGTTGTAGCTCTTTGAGTTAGCTTTCCAATGCACTTTGAATTACCTCAATCAGATAACAGGAGAAGAAGTTGTGATCGAAACACTGAAAGCTGTGCAGTGTCAATCGGACTACAACCGGTTGACCGAAACTGCCTGAAATGAAAATTCTCATTTTTCTCTAGAATTTAAATATTTATTTTCATCAATTACTTTCTCAAAGGGCCACCCACGTTTTTGGCAATAAAAACCCCAATAAATTGAAGCATTTAACCTCAAGCTTAAAATGACACCCATGTTTTCTCTCTTAAATGAAATTTGACCCTTCATTTGCTTTAAGTTATTGGATATTTACCTATAAATAGAGACCTCATTTTACTCATTTTTTATCACACCAAAAGCAAGAGCTTTTACATACTAAAGAAAGAGTTTCCAAGAGATAAAAAGAGAGGGAGGAAAACTATTTTTCCTAGAATTTTAAGAATTATTTTCAAGCATCAATTCTCAACGGTTTTTAAACATCCAAGGAGTGCATTTCTTTGAACGTCCAAGTTTCATCGAAGTTTTCAATCCAAGTTTTCAAGGTTTCAAAAGCATCAATCAAGGTAGGTAGAGGTGCAATGTGTTTAATCCTGTTAAGTTATAAGTTTTGATTCATGTTAATGTTTGTATGTCAAATGGTACTTCGGTACGGGATATCCCTCTATGTTAATGGTTGTATATCAAATGGTACTCCGGTACGGCATACCCCTCTATGTTGAAGAAATGTTCGTATGTCAAATGGTGCCCTCGAGTACGGCATACCCGTTCATGTCAAATGGTGCCTCCGGGTACGGCATGTATGAAAAGTTATAAAGTTAATGTTTTGAAATGTATAGTTTGATTACGAATGCACCTATGACACCTATTGAGTTTTTCAACTCACGGATTTAATCCCATCTCTACAGATTGAAGGAATTCTACCTCGGGCGTGGATGGAGAAGAAGATGAAGAGTGACGCAACGAGCCCATGGAAATCCGGTGAATAAGTGATTTGGATTTATTTTTATGAAATGTTTTCCAATGTTATTTCTTTAAAGTTTTGAATAACGCAGAATGCGAGAACAAGTTATGTTTTCTTCAAATAAATTACATTTTGTTGTTTTGAAAAATGATTCAGTGTTTTTGTTTAAAGTATTTGAAGTATTGTTATTTAAATTATTATCCGAAGATGTAAGCTTCCGCTAAAACGTATACACTTGTTACTAAACCACCTGTTAAGCTAAGTAAAGTAAGTAGCGTTCCGATCCACTAGTGGTCGGAGTGTTACAAAAGGCACATTCATCGTTAATGGGCAAAGACTAAAATATTATTGGGGCTGTAACTTCCCTAAGTAGAAGTCTGCTGTGCAACTCAGCAACCCAACGTGAAGAAGACACAGGAAAGTCGAGCTATCGACTATAAACTAGCACTGGGTGGGAGGCAACCCACTGTATCCTTCAATTTATTTTATTGCATTAGTTTAGGAATTTATTTAAATTTCGTATGTTTTACTAGGTCATCGATCATTCACGCATGATAGTCTAGTCACTACACGCTTATAGTTGCATGGGTCGGGGCTAAATAAAGTGTTTTGGGTGTTTGAGTGTGAAGTAATGCATTTCGAGGTTCAAAGTCTTTCGTTTTATTTTATTTTTTGAGATGCTTTTCAAATTTTTTTATAAAGAATTGGTTTTGGTGCCAAGTTTTCGATAAGCATATTTCCTTTCAAGTCAATTTTTATTTTATTTTTCGGAATATGGCGAGTTGAGTCAATTTTGAAATTGAAAACCAATTTCGGGGGATTTTTAAATTTCAAGTTGTGTTTGGGGTTATAATTGTAAGTTTGCCTTAGTTGTATATATAAAAAAAAAGTTTGCTTTGTCCATGCGGCCGCATGGACAAGGGGTCCATGCGACAAAACAACAAAAGGGAGCCTCAACTACACCATGCGGCCGCATGGTGTATAAGTGACGGGTTTTAAACCCATCACTTGCAAAACCCACCCCATATCTTCCCCCACTTCACATTTCACACGGACACTCCCATTTCCCCCCCAATCCACCTTCACACAAGCACAATCAATCAAACAAGCATCCACTCTTCATCTAAGCACCACATTATCCTCTTCATTGGCATTAATATCAAGAACATTGAAGCAAAATTCTCCACTTTCATCTCACACAAAGCTCTCAAGGTAAGAAATTTAACTTTCTATGCAAAGATTGAAGTACTTCTTTGATTTTATGAACTTTTCGAATTGGTTGAGTGTTGAAATGAGATTGAGTTGTGATTTGTGGATTAGCTCTAAGTGTAGATCAATAACAATGTGTAAGGAATTCCCAATGCACACAACGTTTTTGATTAAATGTCAATGAGACATATGATTTGAAATTTTGGACTTTTCATTTGTGTGATGATTTACAATGTTATTGTGAGGTGTAATTGATGAAAAATCTCATGGAATTTCATTAGAACACATTCACCTCACATATTGCTACACAAAAACACATAATTGCTAAGCCATGTCAACACACGTCACTAACTTCGTCCATGTATTTTTCTAACCAAACGACCTTCGATTGTAGTGAAATTTGGATATATGCTAGACCACAATGAGTACTTTCATATGTTCAGACCTTGTCCAGGGAAATTTCAATATTTCTCGGTGATGCTCGGGGCTGAAAATGGTCATGTAGTCATGGGTCGAATTTTCAAAAAGTGCATGTTAGAGCCATAGTTTTGAGTTTTTCTCATTAATGCGATATTGATGGGATAAGATTGTAGAAAAACCACACTTGGTTTATGAAAGTATAGTCGTGAATTTTATACAAACTTCAATAGTGAAATTGAGACTCTGGATTCTGAACACTTTCACGAGATGTGGGTACGAGATAAGTGGATAATGTTCTCCCCAGCCGTCATTCATGACTTCTACAATCTTAATTTGGACAATGTGGTCCCGATTCCCACTCAATTCAATTGGAATGAAGTGGCAGAGGTTCTCTTGGGAAGAGAAAATGCTTGGCCCCTACCCACAGCAGAGTGGCATCAAATTGAGCTTACCCTCTCCATAGACATCCTCTGGGTCTTCATGTGCCATAATATCGAACCCACATCGCATCAGACAACTTTCACGGATCAAACTGCTGGGTTCATATATCATTTACTCTGGGGATGCAAAGTTGATTTAGCTACTCTTATCTATGACCAGATATAGAATTTGGGGACCTGGGGAGATAGGCGGTCTTCGATGATCTTTCCTAGTCTGATTAGCGGGATATATCTCGCCGTCGGTGTTACAGTTGAGGCAGGGGAGATGCCTGAGAAATTAAGCCCACTGATACACAACATTTAAAGCTCAGGAACGAGCTAGGTTGAGAAAGAGAAAACAAGACTGACTTGAGCAGCAAAGACATAATGACCAGGGAGAAGGACAAGCAGCTGAAAATATACACCTACCACAAGCCTTGCCACAACCAGCTGAAATGGATTCGTAGCTACTTCAATAGATATTTTCCACCGCCACTGGAACTAGCAGGGATATACAAAATCTGTAGCAGAGGTTCGAGACGATGACCACCACTATTGAAAAAGTGCAGAGAGACCTCTATTCCTCCCTAGACTACACATTGGGCACTATGAATGAAGCCATAGCTACAAGAAGGGAAGTAGAGACTATGAATGGTAGGTTCAACATGTACGTTGGGAGAATGGATGGCATACAGTGACGTGTGAATGAAACTTGGGATCGTTTGGGAAGTATGGAAAGTAGACTTCAAGCCATTTAGGCCGAGCAAGTATAGCAGTCCGAGTTGCTGAGACAACTCCTATCCGCCTCCCATCTCCTCTTGAAGATGATGCTGCGGGTCCCAGCTTCACACCACAGCCACCGAATTGATCAGGGGAGTTTTGTTAATCTCTTATTGCCAATTTGTGTCCATGTTTTAAATTCTGCCATTTTAACTTTACATTTTACATTGAGGACAATGTATTGTATAAGTTTGGGGGATGGTAGCATAATTTCAAATAAATATTTGGCATGTAATTATTTTGCATATTCATGATCCATCGTTAATTTTGACAAGTTTTTGCATGATGCATGCTTGATGAGTGAGTTTTGATGAACTTTTGCATGCTTGTGTGGGTTTGGTCGCCTTGCCGGCTATGATGTGATTATTGGACATGTATAAACTAGAAACTGTGGATTTAGTGCAGGATTTAATTTGCTAATACTTACTGATGCATTGCTTGACATTCTTTTGCACACCACTCATGCTTCACGTGTTAAGTTATTGATTGGAATTTTAGAATAAATTAGGAGAAACCTAGAATAACCCTCTATAACATTAACCCGTAATACCACTTTGAGATAGTTTGGAGATGGTTGAGCCATTATAGGGAAACATGGAGATAAGTGGGAGCTCCGTGCATGAAATTATACTGTGTGGATTGTTTAGACCCGGAAGGTGAGAAATAGGTGAAAGCTTTAAGTTGAGGATGGTTTTGGAAGTCAAATGTCTAGAAAAACAAACAAGGGGCATAAAATAAAAATTGGAAAATCATCACTTCTCTCAAAAACCTTTATGACTCGAGCAAGTAAGTCTATAAGGGTTTAAAACCTGATGCCCTAAAGCCAATTGGTTTGGGAGTCATCGGCCTAAAGCTCATTACAAGGGTCATATAGAAAGCAAGAAAAGGGAGAAATTGATAAAAAGTCATCTTATCGAGCCTTTATAACTCGAGTGAATAAGATGCAAGGGTTTAAAATCTGGTGCCCTAAAGCCAACTGGTTTGGGAGTCATCGCCTAAAGCTCGTTACATGGGTTATATAGAAAGCAAATAAGAAGATGACACAAAAAAGCCCTTGTTGGACATTTGGTTGATAGAACTATAACTTTGATGCGAGGCAAGTAGTTTAGTTTAATCCTAAAGGTTGAAGCAATCAAAATAAGGAGAGTCTCTACTTGTTGATATGTGAACTTGTAATGGTAAAATCTATCCAAACTAAGAGGGGGTTAGGATTAAAATTGTTTAAACTCCTAACCTTAGAATACACCCCAGAGTAATTGAGTGAAAAGAATACATTTGGGGGTTGTGTATCTCTCGAGTGATGTAAGGATAAATTTGACCACTATGGGTCGGGAATAAACTAATCATAAGCTTGATATGTTGGCCTGAGTTCACACACACACGTTGAGTATTGCATTTGATGAGTAAAGATTGATTCAATTCTCGCACTTTTGATATTGTTTTTATTATTATTACTAAGTTCCAATCCTGAGACATGGCACGCTATTAAGCCATGTTTGTTTAGCATTAAGTCACTACATTATTTGAGGACAAACAATAGTTTAAGTTTGGGAGATTTGATAAGTGTGTTTTTACACACTTATTTAGCTCACAAACATGACTTAAATATGGATAAAGTAGTTGAATTGTGACTTAATCTCGTTAAATTCATGCAATGTAGGTGTTTTTATGGAAAAGATGGAATTCAAAAGAAAAGAGCCGAAAAAGGACCAAAATGGAACAAAGCGATAGATCGAGGACCAAAGGTGCAAATATTGGAAAGTTGAGCTAAAGTACAGAACAAGAATGAAAATATGCCAAGTATGAGCTTGAGGATGATACAAGACGATCGGAGGAAGAAAGAAGCAATATTGGACTGAATTAAAGAAAAGTGAAAGATGAAGGACTAAATTACAATTAATCAAAAGATGAGCCGAGCAAGTGATCAAGGGATTGATTGACCTAAACATCAATTAGGAGTCAATATTTGATGATAGAATGTCCAGGGAGAAGAAAATTATAATGTTTGGAGGCAAGAAACATGATCTTGAAGCCGATTCCTCAAGAATTCAAGCGAGTTTTCAAGGCTTTATTTAAGATTTCAAGAAATTTTCATTTGGGTGCTATTCTTTCAATTTATTAATTTCACTTTTTATTCTTTAATTATGAATATTCTAGGCTAGGTTTTCAATTCACTAGGTGATCGATGAACCATTGTTTGTTATTTTAATTCCATATTTCATGATTTTAATATAAAGACTCGTTTGGACAATTTGATTGGTTTATATGCATTGATTTTCTTCTGTAATTAGTGGCCAATGATTGTGTGAGTGTTGATGACTTATTTATTACATTCGAGAGAAGTGGAATAGGTTAGATAAGGTGTAAATCAACATAGGGTCCGATAGGGGATAGAGATATACCCCTATGCTTTATGCAATTCTCTAATTGTTCACAAAACCACATGCATTCTTGTATATTTGCATCATCCATCGAGATATAGGCTGGTGGTGTGCAAGAATAGGTCTAATATATATCGAGAGAATATATTGGATAGATTTAGGAACATTGAATTGGCAAATTTCCATTGGGTCATTGATTTTATGAAATTAGGGTTTTTATAGCTTCAATTGGGGATCCGTGATCCTAATCACTTTATTTTGATTCATTTCCATAAATTAGCTTTCGAATATGCATAATTTCATTTACTTGAGTGCTTGAGTCGTTTAATTAGAGATATTTCGAGACTAGGGTTTTTAATTAAAATTAGGGCTTTTTGCATTTGGGCCATATTTTCACTTAATTAGACTCGGTTAAGGCTATATTATATAGAATTGAACTACTCAATCTCTGTGGGACGATATTCGGACCTTTAAAAATCCACTTTATTATTTGTCACTATCCATACACTTGCGGTAGTTTTAAATCGAAAGAATTATTTCGTGAACATACACCATAGTGTAATGTAGCAAGGACCTTGCCGATTGAACTTTGCTAATCGTACATAGATTTTGGACATGTTGTTTGACACTTGCATTATTGGCTAGTGTCAATTGGATGGGAAAACTGTTTGACATTTAAACTATCCAATAAGGTAGTATCACATGGCAAAGTGTAAACTAAAGTGTACACCATAGTGTACATGTCGTAAGGTCCTTGCCGGTTGAACTTTGCTATTTGTATACCAATTTTTGGCATGTTGTTTAACACTTGCATTGTTGTCAGGTGTCAATTGGATGGGAAACTTGTTCGAAATTTATACTGTTTAATATAGTAATGTCACGTGGCAAAGTGTAAACTAAATTGTACACCATAGTGTACCTGTAGCTACGTCCTTACGGTTTGAACATTGCTATTTGTACACTGATTTTTGACACGTTGTTTGACACATGTTTTGTTCTCAAGTGTCAATTGGATGGGAAAACTATTTGAAATTTAAACTGTCCAACAGGGTAATGTCACGTGGCAAAGCGTAAACTAAAGTGTACACCATGGTGTACGTACAACATGGTCCATACCGATTCAACTTCACTATTTGTACAATGATTTTTGACACGTTCTTTGACACTTGCATTGTTGTCAAGTGTCAATTGGATGGAAAAACTATTTGAAATTTAAACTGTCTAACAGGGTAATGTCACGTGGCAAAGTGTAAACTAAAGTGTACATCGTAGTGTACATGTAGTAAGGTTCTTACGATTGAACTTTGCCATTTGTACACTGATTTTTGACACGTTGTTTGACACTTACATTATTGTCAAGGGTCAATTGGATGGGAAAATAGTTTGAAATTTAAACTGTCCAGCAGAATAATGTAACATGGCAAAGTGTTAACTAAAATATACACCATAGTGTATATGTAGCATGGTTTATACAAAATGAACTTTGCTATTCGTACAATGATTTTTGACATGTTGTTTGACACTTGCATTGTTGTCAAGTGTCAATTGGATGGGAAAACTATTTGAAATTTAAACTGTCCAATAGGATAATGTCATATGGCAAAGTGTAAACTAAAGTGTACACCATAGTGTAATGTTGCAAGGTCTTTGCCGATTGAACGTTGCTATTTGTACATAGATTTTGGACACGTTGTTTGACAATTGCATTGTTGTTTAGTGTCAATTGGATGGGAAAACTGTTTGACATTTAAACTGTCCAAGAGGGTTATGGCACGTGCTTAAGTGTAAACTAAAGTGTACACCATTGTGTACATGTAGCAAGGGTTTTTACCAATTGATCTTTGCTATTAATACATCGATTTTTGACATGTTGTTTGACACTTGCATTGTTGTCGAGTATCAATTGGATCAGAAAACTGTTTGAAATTTATACTGTCTAATAGGGTAATGTCACGTGGCAAAGCGTAAACTAAAGTGTACACTATAGTGTACATGTAGCTAGGTCCTTGCCGATTGAACACTGCTATTTGTACACTGATTTTCGAAACGTTATTTGACACTTGTATTGTTGTCAAGTGTCAAATGGATGGGAAAACCATTTGAAATTTCAACTGTCCAATAGGGTAATATCTAGTGGCAAAGTGTAAACTAAAGTGTACCGCATAGTGTACATGTAGCAAGGTTCTTACCTATTGAACTTTGCTATTTGTACACCGATTTTTGACAATTGCATTGTTGTCAAGTGTTAATTGGATGGGAAAACTATTCAAAATTTACACAGTCTAATAGGGTAATGTCACGTGGCAAAGTGTAAACTAAAGTGTGCACCATATTGTACATGTAGCTAGGTCCTTACCGATTGAACATTGCTATTTGTACACTGATTTTTGACACGTTGTTTGACACTTGCATTGTTGTCAAGTGTCAATTGGATGGGAAAACTGCTCGAAATTTAAACTGTCTAGAAGGGTAATGTTACGTGGCAAAGTGTAAACTAATGTGTACACTATAGTGTACATGTAGCCAAGTTCTTACCTATTGAATTTTGCTGTTTGTACACCGATTTTTGACACGTTGTTTAACAATTGCATTGTTGTCAAGTGTCAATTAGATGGGAAAACTGTTCAAAATTTACACTGTCTAACAAGGTAATGTCATATGACAAAGTGTAAACTAAAGTGTACACCATAGTGTACATGTAGCTAGGTCCTTACCAATTGACCATTGATATTTGTACCCTGATTTTTTAACACATTGTTTGAGACTTGCATTGTTGTCAGGTGTTAATTGGATGGGAAAACTGTTTGAAATTTAAACTATCCAGCAGGGTAATGTCACGTGGCAAAGTGTAAACTAATGTATACACATAGTGTACATGTAGCATGATTCATACAGAGTGAACTTTGCTATTTGTACACTGATTTTTGACATGTTGTTTGACACTTGCTTTGTTGGAAAGTGTCAATTGGAAGGGAATACTGTTTGAAATTTAAACTGTCTAACAGGGTAATGTCACGTGGTAAAGTGTAAACTAAAGTGTACACCATAGTGTAATGTAGCAAGGACCTTGCCGATTGAACTTTGCTATTTGTACACAGATTTTGGACTTGCTGTTTACACTTGCATTGTTGGCTAGTGTCAATTGGATGGGAAAATTGTTTGACATTTAAACTGTCCGACAGGGTAGTGTCACGTGGCAAAGTCTGAACTAAAGTGTACACTATAGCGTACATGTAGCAAGGTCCTTGCCGATTGAACTTTGCTATTTGTACACCAATTTTCGACACGTTGTTTGATACTTGCATTGTTATCAAGTGTCAATTGGATGGGGAAGCTGTTCAAAATTTATACTGTCTAATAGGGTAATGTCACGTGGTAAAGTGTAAACTAAATTGTACACCATAGTGTACATGTAGCTAGGTCCTTACTGTTTGTACGTTGCTATTTGTACATTGATTTTTGACATGTTGTTTGGCACTTATATTGTTGTCAAGTGTCAATTGGATGAAAAAACTGTTTGAAATTTAAACTGTCCAATAGGGTAATGTATCGTGGCAAAGGGTAAACTAAAGTGTACATCATAGTGTACATGTAGCATGGTCCATACTGATTCAACTTCGCTATTTGTATACTGATTTTGACACATTATTTGACACTTGCATTGTTCTCAAGTGTCAATTAGATGGGAAAACTATTTGAAATTTAAACTGTCCAATAGGGTAATGTCACGTGGTAAAGTGTAAATTAAAGTGTACACCGTAATGTACGTGTAGCAAGGTTCTTACTGAACATTGCTATTTGAACACTGATTTTTGACACGTTGTTTGACACTTGCGTTGTTGTCAAGTGTCAATTGGATGGGGAAATTGTTTGAAATTTAAACTGTCCAGCAGGGTAATGTCATGCGGCAAAGTGTAAACGAAAGTATACACTATAATGTGCATGTAGCATGATTCATACATAGTGAACTTCGCTATTTGTACACCAATTTTTAACACGTTGTTCAACACTTGCATTATTGACAAGTGTTAATTGGAACAGAAAACTGTTCAAAATTTATACTGTCTAACAGGGTAATGTCTCGTGGTAAAGTGTAAATTAAAGTGTACATCATAGAGTACATGTAGCTTGGTCCTTACCGATTGAACATTGCTATCTGTACACTGATTTTTGATACGTTGTTTGACACTTGCATTGTTGTCAAGTGTCAATTGAATGAAAAAACTGTTTGAAATTTAAACTGTCCAACAGTGTAATGTCACGTGACGAAGTGTAAACTAAAGTGTACATCATAGTGTAATGTAGCAAGGTCCTAGCCGATTGAACTTTGCTATTTGTACACTAATTTTGGACACGTTTGACACTTGCATTGTTGTCTAGTGTCAATTGGATGAGAAAACTGTTTGAAACTTAAACTGTCCAACAGGGAAATGTCACACGGCAAAGTGTAAACTAAAGTGTACATCATAGTGTACATGTAGCAATGTTCTTACAGATTGAACTTTCCTATTTGTACACCAATTTTTAACACGTTGTTTGACATTTGTAATGTTGTCTAGTGTCAATTGGAGCAGAAAATTGTTCGAAATTTATACTGTCTAATAGGGTAATGTCACATGGTAAAGTGTAAACTAAAGTGTACACCATAGAGTACATGTCGCTAGGTCCTTGCCGATTGAACATTGCTATCTGTACACTGATTTTTGATACGTTGTTTGACACTTGCATTGTTGTCAAGTGTCAATTGGATGAAAAAGCTGTTTGAAATTTAAACTGTCCAACAGGGTAATGTCACGTGGCAAAGTGTAAACTAAAGTGTACATCATAGTGAAATGTAGCAAGGTCCTAGCTAATTGAACTTTGCTATTTGTACACTGATTTTGGACACGTTGTTTGATAGTTGCATTGTTGTCTAGTGTCAATTGGATGAGAAAACCGTTTGACATTTAAACTTTCCGGCAGGTCCAGTGGTAAAGCGTAAACTAAAGCGTACACCGTAATGTACATGTAGCAAGTATCTTACATATTGAACTTTGCTATTTGTACACCGATTTTTGACAAGTTGTTTGACAATTGCATTGTTGTCAAGTGTAAATTGGATGGGAAAACTATTCGAAATTTACACAGTCTAACAGGGTAATGTCACATGGCGAAGTGTAAATTAAAGTGTACACCATAGTGTACTTGTAACTAAGTCCTTACCCATTGAACATTGCTATTTGTACACTGATTTTTGACACGTTGTTTAACACTTGCATTGTTGTCAAGTGTCAATTGGATGGGAAAACTGTTAGAAATTTAAACTGTCCAGCAGGGGAATATCACATGGCAAAGTGTAAAATAAAATATACACCATAATGTACATGTTGCATGATTCATACAAAGTGAAATTTGCTATTTGTACACTAATTTTTGGCATGTTATTTGTCACTTACATTGTTGGCAAGTGCTAATTGCAAGGGAAAATAGTTCGAAATTTACACTGTCTAACAAGGTAATGTCACGTGGCAAAGTGTAAACTAAAGTGTACATGTAGCTAGGTCCTTACCGATTGAACATTGCTATTTCTATACTAATTTTGGACACGTTGTTTGACAATTACATTGTTGTCTAAGGTCAATTGGATGGAAAAACTGTTTGAAATTTAAATTGTCTAACAGGGTAATATCACGTGGAAAAGTGTAACTAAAGTGTACACCATAGTGTGCATGTAACAAGGTTCTTTCCGATTGAAATTTGCTATTTGTACAATGAGTTTTGACACGTTGTTTGACACTTGCATTGTTATCTAGTGTCAATTGAATGGGAAAATTGCTTGACATTTAAACTGTCCAACATGGTAATGTCACGTGGCAAAGTGTAAACTAAAGTATACATCATAGTGTACATGTAGCAAGGTTCTTACTGATTGAACTGTGCTATTTGTACACTGATTTTTGACACGTTGTTTGACACTTACAGTGCCATCAAGTGTCAATTGGATGGGAAAATTGTTCGAAATTTATACTATTCAACAGGGTAATGTCACACGACAGTGTGTAAACTAAAGTGTACACCATAGCGTACGTGTCGCATGCTTCTTACCGATTGAAATTTGCCATTTGTACATTGATTTTTGACACGTTGTTCGACACTTGCATTGTTGTCAAGTGTCAATTGGATGGGAAAACTGTTATTTGTACCCAGATTTTTGACACGTTGTTTGAAACTTGCATTGTTGTCAAGTGTCAATTGGATGGGAAAACTGTTATTTGTACCCAGATTTTTGACACGTTGTTTGAAACTTGCATTGTTGTCAAGTGTCAATTGGACGGGAAAACTGTTTGAAATTTAAACTGTCCAACACGATAATGTCACATGGCAAAGTGTAAACTAAAGTGTACACCATAGTGTAATGTAGCAAAGTCCTTACGGATTGAACTTTTCTATCTATACACTAAATTTCGACACGTTGTTTGACACTTGCATTGTTGTTCAGTGTCAATTAGATGGGAAAACTGTTTGAAATTTAAACTGTCCAACAGGGTAATGTCACTTGGCAAAGTGTAAACTAAAGTGTACACCATAGTGTACAAGTAGCAAGGTTCGTACGGATTGAACTTTGCTATTTGTAAATCGATTTTTGACACGTTGTTTTACACTTGCATTGTTGCCAAGTGTCAATTGGATGAGAAAACTGTTCGAAATTTACACTGTCTAACAAGGTAGTGTCACGTGGCAAAGTATAAACTAAAGTATACACTATAGTGTACATGTAGCAAGGTCCATAACGATTGAACTTCGCTATTGGTACACTAATTTTTGACACGTTCTTTGAAACTATCATTGTTGTCAAGTGTCAATTGGATGGGAAAACTATTTGAAATTTAAACTGTCCAATAGGGTAATGTCACGTGGCAAAGTGTAAACTAAAGTGTACACCATAATGTACGTGTAGCAAGGTTCTTACCGATTGATCTTTGCTATTTGTATATTGATTTTTGGTACGTTGTTTGACACTTGCATTGTTGTCAAATGTCAATTGGATGAGAAAACTGTTTGAAATTTAAACTGTCCAGCAGGGTAATGTCACATGGCAAAGTGTAAACTAAAGTGTACTCCATAATGTAATGAAGCAAGGTCCTTACGGATTGAACTTTTCTATTTGTACACTAAATTTCGACACATTGTTTGACACTTGCATTGTTGTCTAGTGTCAATTGGATAGGAAAATTGTTTGAAATTTAAACTGTCCAACAGAGTAATGTCACTTGGCATAGTGTATGCTAAAGTGTACACCATAGCGTACTTGCTGCAAGGTTCTTACGGATTCAACTTTGCTATTTGTAGATCGATTTTTGACATGTTGTTTGATACTTGCATTTTTTTCAAGTGTCAATTGGATGGGAAAACTATTCAAAATTTACACTGTCTAACAAGGTAATATCATGTGGCAAAGTGTAAACTAAAGTGTACACCATAGTATACATATAGCTAGGTCCTTACCGATTGATCATTGCTATTTGTAAACTAATTTGGACACGCTATTTGACAGTTACATTGTTGTCCAGGGTCAATTGGATGAGAAAACTATTTGAAAGTTAAACTGTCCAATAGGGTAATGTCACGTGGCAAAGTGTAAACTAAAGTGTACACTATAGTGTACATGTAGCAAGGTCCTTGCCGATTGAACTTTGCTATTTGTACACCAATTTTGGCACATTGTTTGATATTTACATTGTTTTTAAGTGTCAATTGGATGAGAAAATTTTTCAAAATTTATATTGACTAATAGGGTAATGTCACGTGGCAAAGTGTAAATTAAATTGTACACCATAGTGTACGTGTAGCTAGGTCCTTACTATTTGAACGTTGCTATTTGTACATTGATTTTTGACACGTTGTTTGACACTTGTATTGTTGTCAAA